>NC_061088.1:73721508-73734008 GCF_015104395.2 Macrobrachium nipponense
GAGAGCACACGCCAGCTTGCGTGTGTTAGTCACCTGGCTAAACAACGCCTCGCTGTGTGGAGTGAGATAAAGAGGTTCACTTCAGGGGAAACCCGAGTAACCGCGCCAGTATATTATGACCATCACCATAGCTGGAAGTGATAGGCTTCTCTCCCGCAGACGTTGTCATCGCCGCGTAAGGCTACTCCATCTGTGGTGTCTCTGCGGCCGTAATTATCACAAAGGGGACGAGCCGTGTGATGTAAACCGAGTCCCCAGGTCACTGCTTCTCCTTCTCCCGACCTCCCTCCCCTCCCCTCTCCCCCCCTCCCTCTCCCCCAGGTCACCACACTGCTGCAGTTCCCCCAGGACCTTCAGTCATCCCTGCAACATTTAATGCTTGCGAGAGAAAGGGGACGCCAGATAAAACAAAAGGGTAGCGCCGGCATGATGGCTCTAAACTGCAGTTAACTTTGGCCGAAAGATATAAGGACGAGGAGGAGGAGGAGGAAGAGGGTGAAAATGAAATATAAAAAGGGTAAAGAAAAAAAAGGGTAAACAGAAGGAAATCCAGGAAGGGTGATGTCTTTTGCTTTGGAGGAAGAGAGAGAGAGAGAGAGAGAGAGAGAGAGAGAGAGAGAGTATCAGGAGAAAGCAGGTGAAGTTAAAATGAGCGAGTTAAGGATCGGCAGGATTGGGTTTGCACCTAAATGAGTGATCTCCCTCTTTGAGTTACTCCATCTGATTTCAAGATGCACATTTATGTATTAGGTATTACCTCTCTCTCTCTCTCTCTCTCTCTCTCTCTCTCTCTCTCTCTCTCTCTCTCTCAATTTTGTAACTTTTCAGGACAACGATATGAAGAAGTCTCCGGTTGAGCAACGTGTTTCAGATCTCTCTCTCTCTCTCTCTCTCTCTCTCTCTCTCTCTCTCTCTCTCTCTCTCTCTCTCAATTTTATCATTCTCTTCAGGAAGTCTCCGGTTGAGCAACCTGTTTCAGATCTCTCTCTCTCTCTCTCTCTCTCTCTCTCTCTCTCTCTCAAATAAAGAGAGAAATCAAGAATATCAGGTAAAAGAGAAAAGCAAACCACAATGAGTATGCAGAGGTGTCAGCAAAAAAAAAAAATTTCAAAGCATCAGCTCCGAAATTCTACTCAAGAGATAATAACTGTATTTTATTATGCAAGAGGATATTGCAGGAAAGAGAAAATTGCAGATTCAGACACAAAATGAATAATTATGATGAAGGAAGACCAAATATTATGGAAAAGTTGGATTTTTTAATGTCAGAATTTCTGGAAATGAAAAAAGAACAACATACCAGAACAGGAAAGAGACATGGGAAAATCCTTATTACTACCATTATTAAATGAAGGAGAAAACACGCAAACCATCATAGTGATGAATGCGCAGGGTTTAGTTACGAGTAACGCAAAAAAGGAAAAAAAAATAGAGTACTAGAAGAACTAACAAATCCAAAATGAAAAGAAAATAGATATAATGAATATAAGTGAAACCTGGTATTCCCAAGAGACTGGAATGATGATCAAATAAAAGGGTTCCAAACTTATAGATCATAGAAAAAAATAGGAATCAAGGGGGAACCGCAATATATGGAAAGACAAAAACAAGGAAAAATATATGAGAAATATAGTAACTCAGAAGTGGAACTAATAGCGGTAGAATTTGAATCTGAAAAATTGATGAAACATAGTAATATATAGACCTCCTAATACTAAAGAGTTTGACTTAATAATTGAAAAATTGGATATATATGTAGAAATCACAAGGACTGGACTATTCTCCTATCTGGAGACTTCAACTTTCCTTTCGTAGACTGGAAAGAACGAATAGGAGATTGTGGTTGTACTTATACATATAAAAAAGAGAGTAATAGTAGTGCAGAAGATAAGAGGCAATTTTGAAAAGCTATTAGATATGCTACTAGAATACAACATTCAACAAATAAATCACCTGCCAACAAGAAAGGAAAATACTTTAGACCTAGATGTGAACGAGATGAATTATGTTAAAGAAATAATAGTTTATAATGCGAGATTTCAGACCATAATGTCATAAGAATTAATAGTTCATTCCAAAGCAAGTGAAAATAGAGATAAGCAAGAAATGAAAAAGTGGAAGGATATGGAAAATACAACTTCTACAGTAAAAATATAAAATGGTCAGAAATTAGAATGAAGAATTAAACAAAGATTGGGATAACATTTTCGTAAGTGATGACATAAGGGTAAATACGGAGATATTATATAAAATATTGGAGAAAATAGTGGATAAATATATACCGAAGAAGAAAAGTAAACATCATTCATGCATACCAAGAGACAGAAGGATCTTGTTCCAAAAAATCAGAAAGTGGAAAAAAAGGTCTTGCAAAAGAAAAAAAACTGCATGGAAAGTTATAGAACTAAAAAGTAAGATAGAAAATGCAGAACAAAAGATTATACAAACAAAAGAAAATGAAAAACGGGACTTGGAAGAAAAAACCCTATTAAATATCAAGCAAAACCCCAAACTATTATACTCATATGAGAAGAAGATGAATAAAAGAAGAATAGAAATAGGCCCTCTGAGAATTGAAGGGAGATTAACGAATGAAAAAAAAGGAAATTTGCAACATACTGGCAGAACGATATAAGAGAGAATTCACCCCTAGAATAGATAATGAAGATAATGATATAGAAGTAAGGGAAGAAAATAGTGAATATTTAGCTGACATAGAAATTAATGAAGCTGATATTGTGCAGGCAATTAATGAAATTAAAAATGGAGCTGCTGCAGGGCCGGATGGAGTCCTGCTATTTTGTTAAAGAAAGTAGTTCATTCTATCGCAAAGCACTTGCAATATTATTAAGCAAATGTAGATACAGGCAAGATTTATGATGAGCCACAAATTAGCATATATCACCCCTACTTTCAAAAGTGGATCAAGACTAGAGGCAAGTAATATAGGCTGTGAGTCTAACATCACTATTATGAAAGTGTATGAAAGGGTAATGAAGAAAAATATTATGAAACATTTAATAAAAAATAATTTGTTTAATATAGGACAACACGGTTTCGTACCCGGAAAAAGTACACAAACCCAACTGTTAGTCCACCGTGAGAACATATTCAAAAATATGAAAAGCGGAAATGAAACAGATGTGGTTTATCTAGACTTTGCAAAAGCTTTTGACAAAGTAGACCATAATATATTAGCAAAGAAAATTAGAAAACACAATATCGTAGATAAAGTAGGAAGATGGTTAAAAGAATTTTACACAACAGAAAAACAGATAGTATTGCAAACGATGAGAAATCGGATGAAACCAAGTAATATCCGTGTGCCACAAGGTACGGTGCTAGCTGCAATATTGTTTGTTATTATGATTGAAGACATAGACAGTAATGTTAAGGATTCGGTAGTGAGTAGTTCGCTGATGACACAAGAATAAGTAGAGAAATTACTTGTGATGAAGATAGGAACGCTCTACAAGAGACCTAACAAAGTATATGATTGGGCAGAGGGTAAATAGGATGGTATTTAACTCTGATAAATTTGAATCAATAATTATGGAGACAGAGAAGGAAAGCTATATGCATATAGGGGACCTAATAATGAGACAATCACAAATAAGGAAGCAGTTAAAGACCTTGGTGTGATGATGAATAGGAACATGTTATGCAATGATCAAATAGCAATTCTGTTGGCAAATGCAAAGCAAAAATGGGAATGTTGTTACGGCACTTCAAAACGAGAAAAGCTGAACACATGATTATGCTTTATAAAACATATGTTCGTAGTCCACTTGAATATTGCAATATGATATGGTACCCACACTATCAAAAGGATATTGCACAAATAGAGAGTGTACAAAGGTCCTTTACAGCTAGAATAGAAGAAGTTAAGGACCTAGACTACTGGGAAAGACTACAATCCTTAAAATTATATAGTCTAGAAAGGAGAAGAGAACGCTACATGATAATTCAGGCATGGAACAGATAGAAGGAATAACAGAAAATATCATGGAACTAAAAATATCAGAAAGAGGCAAGCAGAGGTAGATTAATAGTGCCAAAACTATACCAGGAAAAAATAAGGAAAGCACACAGGACATTAATCCACTACGCACCAGCATCGATAATGCAACGTCTATTCAATGCGTTGCCAGCTCATCTGAGGAATATATCAGGAGTGAGCGTAGATGTGTTTAAGAATAAGCTCGACAAATATCTAAACTGCATCCCAGACCATCCAAGATTGGAAGATGCAAAATATACCGGAAGATTGTACTAGCAACTCTCTGGTAGACATTAGAGGCGCCTCACACTGAGGGACCTGGGCAACCCGCAAGAACTGTTAAGGTCTGTAAGGTCTGTAAGGTCTGTAAGGTCGGTTTCTCTCTCTCTCATTATACAGAGTTTCGGAGCTGGAATCTCTCTTGCATTCCCTTAGTAATTTGTAAATGGTGATTTCATTCAGTGAGGTGCATGGAACTCGTTACATAAATTAGATACGTGTGGTAGCGCCTGGGCTTCCGATTTTATATATATATATATATATATATATATATATATATATATATATATATATATATATATATATATTATATATATATATATACATATAAATATATATAGTATATATATATATATATATATATTATTCGAATTACAAATATCCTTTAAAATCAATTCGCTCCACGTCGGAATTAATATATTTTAATATATGTAAACCGAAGGGGAATTTTTTAGTTGATAATAATTTCGTCCTCTCGTGGGTTCGAACCACTGCCCAGCGGAATGAGAAGAAATCAAGGACTTCAGTGACGTTATCGATTCGTCACTGAAGTCCTGATTTCTCCTCTGTCCGCTGGCCGCTGCTTCGAATCCACTAGAGGACGAAATTATTATCAACTAAAAGATTCTCTTTCGGTTTACATATATGAAAATATATTAATTCCGAGGTAGAGCGAATTAATTAGATATTAAAGGTCATTTGTAGCCCGAATAATTTGAATCGCGGTGATGTGATTATTATTCATTCATATATATATATATATATATATATATATATATATATATATATATACATATATATATATATATGGTACATATTATATATATATATATATATATATATATATATATATATATATATATATAGATAGATAGATAATTATATATATATATATATATATATATATATATATATATATACATACATACATATATACACACACGAGGGGACGACGCGATGGTGTGGCCATGCTAGCTGCTGAGGGAATCGATCGAGATATCCCGAGTTTTATTCGACCATGTTCACTTTCAGCTTTGCTTGCTATTCGACTTCTTCGAATGGGGAAGAAGATAAGAGGTCGAGTAAATGAAGTATCAGTTGACGGGTGTCGTCCGAGTCGAGTGAAGGTGGTGTCAACTGTCTCGAGTAGAGGCAGTGCCATCTGTGTCCAGTAAAGATGTTGTCAACTGTGTCATATCAAGGTGGTGACATCTATATGTCCAGAAAAAGGGTGGAAACATCTGTGTCGATTAGAAGTAGTGTCATGTGCGTCGAGTAACAGGTGGTGACACCTGTATAAAAATCAGTGTACCAAAACAAATAGAGACAATAGATAATAGGCCAGTCCCTTACGACGCTCCTGATTGGCTGTTAAGAAGCCAATCACAGAGCAGGAAACTCTCAGTCTCTCTCGAGAATTCACACAGTCAGGATGTATTGTTCCACCTTTCCTGAGGTATACGCCTTTCAAAAGTATCCCTCAGGAGAGGTGGACATAGATCCTAACCATGTGAACTCTCGAGAGAGACTATGTCTCCAGCCCTGTGATTGGCTTATCAACAGCCAATCAGAAGTGTCGTAAGGGACGGGCCTAGACATCAAATGCACGGTTGATGTGAATCTACTATAATATTTCTTTTGTATTCATATGGAATTCGTTTTTCTATTAGTTGCCCTTCCGTCGGGCTCTTGATAAAAAAGAGGGGTGTTTTTTGTTACAGGATTTTGTGTGGTCCCACCTTGAGTCCGTGAGCAGCCAGTTCGTTACCTGTCTAATGAGTGACGCGGTATAAAAAGGAAAAAAAAAATCATCTCCCTTGAGAATCTGAAGATGGCATCATTCTAACAGGCTTCCTTTGTCTTCATATTATCCCCCTTTTTTTCTTTTTTGAGGGTGAGGGAGGGTTAGGGTGGGTAGGGGAGCAGGGTTAGCGCCCATATCAACGTCTCTGGCATTTTGCCCAGGGGTACCAACAGAAAATCCAATTATCAAGACACCCACTTTGAGGCAGAAAACTCACAACATCATCCATAGACAGGTTATTGTTGAGACATTAAAATTCACTCTCTCTCTCTCTCTTCTCTCTCTCTCTCTCTCTCTCTCTCTCTCTCTCAATTTTGTAATGCTTATTATGACAGTGTTCAAAAAAAAAAAAAGTCACAGATTTGAGCAGTATTTTTCAAACCTCTCTCTCTCTCTCAATTTTGTAATGTTTTTCATGAGTGTTAAAAAAAATTTATCGATTTGAGCAGTATTTTACAATCCTCTCTCTCTCTCTCTCTCTCTCTCTCTCTCTCTCTCTCTCTCTCTCTCTCTCTCAATTTTGTAATGCTTATTATGACAGTTCAAAAAAAAAAAGTCACCGATTTGAGCAGTATTCTGCAATCCATCTCTCTCTCTCTCTCTCTCTCTCTCTCTCTCTCTCTCTCTCTCTCTCTCTCTGTGGTATATGAGCAGCCTAGTACTTATTCTTGCTCACGGCTTTACAAAAGACGGCGAGGGGCTGCTTCGGGCTTTATATAAAAACAGCATCTCGTCACTCATCTTATTCTTCTTTTTCTTCTTTTCCTTCCTATTCTTCTACTTTTTCTTTTCCTCTTTCTTCTTCTTATCGTACACGCAACTTTAAAACATGGATGAAATTTTTGTTCTTCCATTTTCACAGTCCAGTTCATTCTGCCGTGCAGAGATTTAACCAAAGAATGTATGAAAGTCCGCGGAAAACATTTAGATTTTGCGTTACGACCTGTAAAATCTAAGTTAGAAATAAAGGTTTGTGTTTATTTGGCCAAAAAGAAAAAAAATATGAAAGTCATGGAAAGAATTTTGTATTTTTGGTACGTCCAGTAAAATAAAAATTACAAGACAAAATTCTTGGATTTGGCCCAAAAAAAAAAAAAAAAACAATTATGCCCCTGGGAAAGATTTTCGTTTTAATTACAGATAAATAATTATTTGATTTAACAACAACAAAATGAAAGCACTAAAACTTAAAAATTACAATTAGAAAATTCTTTGATATGACTAAAAAAATTAGATCGCTGGGAAAGCATTTAGTTTTTATTACGCCCTGTGACTTAAAAATTACAGATAAAATACAATTTTTTTATTTAACAAGAAGAGCAAAAAGAAAATGTAATACTATATAAAAATTACAAATAAAATAATTCTGTGCTTTAACCAGATATATAAAAAAAAATCAAGCCTTTAAAAGCATTTCGGTATCTTGTTACGACCCAGAGAATAAAAATAAAAAATAAAAAATAAAAAATATTTCGTGACAATTATTTTTTTTTTCGGTGAGAACAGCGATATCCAAGAGCCACCACCAGCCCATCCAGGGTCCCTCAGTCCCCCGAGGGGTAAAATTTCCTTCCCTTCCCCAAAATATAAATCACGGTTATGTTACGGCTGCCCCCTAGATACAGTCCTAGATACAACGAGCCGCTGTATAGTTCCTTCCACGCAAATGGTCGCTAGAACGGCCGGATGGAGAATAAAATCTCTTCGTGTCCAATCTGGCTGGATTCATCGCTCGTGGGATTATCTGCATGATTTTGCTTTTTGTAAAGAAAAAAATGTCTGAATGTATATATTTTTTTTCTGAGGAAAGAAAGAAAAAATTGTAAATATATACTTATATATAAATAAAATATATATATATTATATATGTATATATATTTATATATATTCATATTTTCAGGAAAGAAAGGAAAAATTTCTGAAAATATTTATATTTTTTCTGTGGAAAGAAAGAGAAATTTCTGAAATATATATAAAACTACGCATACAGCACGTGTATGCGTAGTTTAGATATTTTCAGCCAAGTTTTTTTGTTCAAAAAAAAAAAATTTCAGCAATTTTTTCTTTCTTTCCACAGAAAAAAAATGTTTTTCTTTCAACAGACATATATACTATATATATATATATATATATATATATATATATATATATATAGAAAGAAAGAAAAAATTGCTGTATATATATATATATATATATATATATATATGTATATATATATATATATATATATATATAGAAAGAAAAAAAATTGCTGTATATATATATATATATATATGTATATGTATATATATATATATATATATATACATATACATATATATATATATGTGTGTGTGTGTGTGTATTTATTTATTCTGTTGGAAAAAATTTCTGAAAAAATATTTTTTTTTGTGGAAAGAAAGAAAAAATTGCGGAAAATAATTTTTATGTGAAAAAAAAAAAAGCTGATGATACCTAAACTACGCATACACGCGCTAAGCGTCCGTGTATGTGTGTGTGTGTGTGCATAAACGTATGTGAACGTATGAGTTTGTATTTATCGCCAGTCTAAATAAAACAGTGAAATATTTGGGCGTGAGGCTAAACGACCATGCCGCCGCCCCTGGTTAAACTCTGCCTGAATTTACGACGTAAACATTTTCCCTCCTGAATTTCTGAATCCGTCCTCGCGGCATCCCACAACCCCTTGTGTTGCAAAGGGTCCTCGTTGTTTCTTCCATTACACCGTATTTCAAAACGTTTCATCCCATCTCAAATTTCGCCATATATAGCATTTGACCTTATGCAATGTTTCGCCGTATGCAACATTTAACCTTATTTAAATATGTCACTGTATAAAGCATTTCACCTTATTTAAAAGTCCACCCTATTTAACATTCCACCGTATTTAACATTTCATCTCATCTAAATTTTCACCATATTTAACATTTCATCTCATCTAAAATTTCGCCATATTTAACATTTCATCGTATACAACATTTAACTTTATTTAACATTTCACTTTATTTAAAAGTCCACCCTATTTAACATTTCACCATAATGAACATTTTATCTCATCTAAAATTTCGCCATATTTAACATTTCATCGCATGCAACATTTAACCTTACTTAACATTTCACCTTATAAAAGTCCACCCTATTTAACATTCCACCGTATTTAACATTTCATCTCATCGAAAATTTCGCCATACTTAACATTTCACTGTATACAACATTTAACCTTATTTAACATTTCCCTGTATACAGCATTTTACTGTTACAACACTTCACATTATTTAAAACTCCAGATTATTCAAAACTTCACCGTGTTTAACATTTCATCTCCCCTAAAAATTCGCCATATTTAATATTTAACCACATTAAAATTTCACCTTATTTAAAATTCCACCCTATTGAACATTTCACCATAATAATATTTCACCGTATTTAACGTTTGATTTCATCTAAAATTTCGCATTATTTATCATATAATATATATATATATATATATATATATATACTATAGATATATATATATTATATATATATATATATATATATATATATAAAATGTGTGTGTCCGAATGAGGACATATACAGCTGTATACAAATGACAATTTATACAAGGGGGGAAAACTGTGCTAATTCCAACCTTTTTGCAGGTCTTCTCAAGCACTTGTTTCCTCTGCAATTTCCGTGAATAGAGATCTGTAATCATCTACCTAAATGGAGAGCTCTTCTCTCTCTCTCTCTCTCTCATCTCTCTCTCTCTCTCTCTCGTCTCCGTCCCCTTAAATCATAAAAGATGTGCTTTATGAAAGCGCGTTACATGTCAGGATGGATTGACATAGGATCTCTCTCTCTCTCTCTCTCTCTCTCTCTCTCTCTCTCTCTCTCTCTCTCTCTCTCCGTCCCTTAAATTAAAAGATGTGCTTTATGAAAGCGCGTTACATGTCAGGATGGATTGACATAGGATCTCTCTCTCTCTCTCTCTCTCTCTCTCTCTCTCTTTCCTTTTATGTATGCTGTTTCAGTATGTGCTGGAAACTGTTTTGAATGGGGAGCGCTTATGTGTTCCTAGAAATAAGTTGTTTATTTTCCATTTAAATTTTTTTTTTTTAGTCATTTTTTCTTTTCAATAATTTTTCCTTGTTTTCCTCGAAATAATTTTTTGGATTTTTTTTTCTTTTTTCTTTTATTTTCTTTTAGTATTTATTTTTTTATTTTTCTGTTCTCAGCATTTTTTCATGCCTGATCATTTTTCATGGATGATTTTTTCATATCTAATGATTTTTCATTTTTAATCATTTTTAAAATTTTTACTCTTTTATGTTTTCTTTTTTAATATTTTTTTTAAGCATTTTTGTTTGCGCATCCCGCTTCTATAGGGACTGATTGTATAATGAGTCAACCCTGTAACCGAAAAAAAAACATGTAGTAAAAAAAAAATCTCACTGATTTAGGACAACAATTTTATCGCCGGGTTTAGCTTTATTTTTATAAAGAGTTCGACGGAAATTTAAACTTTATTAGTCTTTCAGGAATTGAAACTTTATTACAGTCTTTCGGTAATTGAAACTTTATTATTGTCTTTCTGGAGATTAAAACTTGATACCAGTGTTACTAAAATTGAAGCTTTATAATACAATCTTACGGGAATTGAAACTTTAACAGTCTTGGGGGAATTGAAGCTATCACAATCTGACCGATATTGAAACTTGGTTATTGTTAAACGGTAATTTAAACTGTAGTATAGTTTAATGGGAAGTGAAGTTGTATTACACTCTTGTGAGAATTGAATCTTTTTTACAATCTTATGGGAATTGAAACTTCATTAGTCTTAAGGGAAATTAAATTATTATAGTCCTATGGGGATTGAAACTTTTTTTATTTCAGTCTCAGGGAACTGAAACTTTATTAGTCTTAATGGGAATTTCAACTTTATTACAGTCTTTCAGAAACTGAAACTTTATTAGTCTTATGGACATTGAAACTTTATTGCAGTCTTTTGGGAATTTAAAATTTATTACTGTTTTACAGGAATTAAAACTCTAATACAGTCTTTCGGGAATTGAAACTTGTATTAAAGTTTTGCGGATTTTGAAACTATTGCAGTCTTTCGGGGATTGAAACTTTATTGCAGATTTACGGATATTGAAACTTGCAGTCTTTCGGGAATTGAAACTTTATTGCAGTCTTGCGGATTTTGAAACTCTCGCAGTCTTTCGGGAATTGAAACTCTTGCAGTCTTTCGGGAATTGAAACTTTTTGGTTTCAGTTAAACTTGCGAATTTTGAAACTTTATCTTGTAAACACGTTGCAGTCTTTCGGGAATTGAAACTCTTGCAGTCTTTCGGGAATTGAAACTTTATTTCAGTCTTGCAGATTTTGAAACTCTTGCAGTCTTTCGGGAATTGAAACTCTTGCAGTCTTTCGGGAATTGAAACTTTATTTCAGTCTTGCGGATTTTGAAACTCTTGCAGTCTTTCGGGAATTGAAACTCTTGCAGTCTTTTGGGAATTGAACTTTATTTGCAGTCTTTTGGACATTGAAACTCTTGCAGTCTTTCGGGAATTGAAACTTTATTGCAGTCTTACGGATATTGAAACTCTTGCAGTCTTTCGGGAATTGAAACGTTATTGCAGTCTTACAGATATTGAAACTCTTGCATTGTTTCGGAAATTGAAACTTTATTGCAGTCTTATGGACATTGAAACTCTTGCAGTCTTTCGGGAATTGAAACTTTATTTCAGTCTTGCGGATTTTGAAACTCTTGCAGTCTTTCGGGAATTGAAACTCTTGCAGTCTTTCGGGAATTGAAACTCTTGCAGTCTTTCGGGAATTGAAACTTTATTTCAGTCTTGCGGATTTTGAAACTCTTGCAGTCTTTCGGGAATTGAAACTCTTGCAGTCTTTTGGGAATTGAACTTTATTTGCAGTCTTATGGACATTGAAACTCTTGCAGTCTTTCGGGAATTGAAACTTTATTTCGGTCTTGCGGATTTTGAAACTCTTGCAGTCTTTCGGGAATTGGGAACTTGGGGTTGCCAAAGTCTTTGGAAATTTGAAACCTTTAAATTGCAGTCTTTCGGATTTAATTGAACAAACTATTGCAGTCTTTAGAATTGAAAACTTTATTGCAGTCTTACGGATATTGAAACTCTTGCAGTCTTTCGGGAATTGAAACTTTATTGCAGTCTTACAGATATTGAAACTCTTGCATTGTTTCGGGAATTGAAACTTTATTGCAGTCTTACAGATATTGAAACTTGCATTTTTTCGGGAATTGAAACTTTATTTCAGTCTTACAGATATTGAAACTGTATTTATTTAAAGTCTTCTGAAAATTGAAACTGTATTACTGAATTCTTTCCCAGAGGGAAGAAAGAGAGAGAGAGAGAGAGAGAGAGAGAGAGAGAGAGAGAGAGAGAGAGAGAG
>NC_061088.1:73739008-73759008 GCF_015104395.2 Macrobrachium nipponense
TATGCAAAAATAAATATGAGGGGGGGATACTCAAAAAGCCAAAATTTGTGGGTGGATATGCAAAAAATATGTGGGTGGATGTGCAAAAAAATATGTGGGTGCATATGCAAAAAGAATGTGGGTGGGTATGCAAAAGCAAATGTGGGTGGATACACAAAAAATACGTGGGTGCATATGCAAAAAAAACTGGGTGGATACACGAAAAAATTGTGGGTGGATATACAAAAAAATTTTAGTGGAGATACAAACAAACAAAACATATGTCGATGGATACATTTTGAATATGTGGGAAAATATGAAAAAAAATATTAGTGGATACTCACCAAAAAAAAATGTGGTGGGCGGGGATACGCAAAAAACTGTAGGTGTTTACACAAAAACGATTTTTGGGGTAGGTATGAAAAAGTAAAAAAGTAAAACTATGTTGGTTGGTACTTAAACAAGTATGTGGGAGGGTATAAAAAAAATTGTGGTGGGTACAAAAAAAGTCTGTGGGTGGTTATGCAAAAGAAAAAAGAGGAAAATATCTGGGTTACAAAATTTTTTTAAAAATGTGAAAATATGTGGGTAGGTACCCAAACAAGCGTGGGTTGGTATCCAAAAATAGTAATTAAAATATGTGGGTGGGTACACACAAAAAATATGTGGGTGGGTACGTAAAATATGTGGGTGAGTGCTAATAAATATATGTAGTTGGATACACATAAAAGATATGGTTGGTTACACAAAATAATATGTGTGTGGGTACACAAAAATATGTTGGTGGGTACTCAAAAATTATATGTGTGGGTACACACAAAAAATGCGGCTGGGTATGCAAAACTCGTCATAGATTCATAGGAATTGTATTTTGCATCCAGAAAGTATTAACTGAAAAGTGTTTATCATCATTTGTTAATTGATATGAAATATGAATATAGAGCGTACAATTTGAGCCTGAGAATGAGTGCATATATATATATATATATATATATATATATATATATATATATATATATATATATATATATATATATCTATATATATATATATCTATATATATATAGTATATATATATATATATATATATATATAGATATATCTATATATATATATATAGATATATATATATATAGATATATATATAGATTTTATATAGATATATATATATATATATATATATATATATATGTATGTATGTATATATATATATGATGTGCATGTGTTTATATCTGCATATATATATATATATATATATATATATATATATATAATATATATATATATATATATATATATATATATATATATATATATATATCATTCACGACATGGGCGTACCTCAGTGGAAAATATGATTGTTTTTGAAAAGGCCCATTATTGTTTTATTATGATCATTGTATAAACTTAATCTAATTTTTGTTGTTGTACTGCTGTGGTCTAAAAGTATCACGCTACAGGTATGTTATTATTATTATTATTATTGTTATTATTATTATTATTATTATTATTATTATTATTATTATTATTATTATTATTATTATTATTATTATTTCCCGTACTCATGCCACGCGCATACAGCCGACTGACAAAGGATAAACAAAGCTGTTTATTGTCTCTTTTGTTTCGACTAGGCATAATGCTGAAGCAAATTATTTGTTTGAACGCTTTTGAAAGCCGCACTAATACTGCCTATTATTCATTCGCAGGTCCATCCCGCCCCCACCACCATTACGAGGAGATGAGGTTAATGAATTGGAAAAGGATTAGTGAAGGACGTATCTCTCGGGCCTGATAGGACTCTCGTCACTGGGATTTCACAAACAGGATAAAGCTGCTATCCTGCCATCCTGCACTCCTGACATAAGGATTCCCCAGCCTCCTCTTTCTTTCAGTCGAGGTTTGTGCGCAGCTATATGTCCTAAGTGGAGAGTCTGAAGGAGGAACTTCTTCTTCTTCTTCTTCTTCTTCACTCTCGCTGGTGCAGTGGGGTAGACGCCGCCAGTGCTTGAACTTGATCGAGGCCTAAGACCAAAACCGGGACCCTTTCATGGTATCCGCCAAGACGATGGGGACAGTTACCATACCAGGATCCTAACGTGACCCAATGTGACCCCCTTTGGCCCACAAGGCACCATGTACAGCGGCCAGATGATGAGCTTCTCCCCTCTAGCCGCCAACACCACGTACCTGGATGCGGTCTTGGGCGGCTCCGACCGGCGGGGCTTGCTGGACCTGCCAGACCACACGTCGTCGGATTTCGACGGCCAGAGCCCTCCTCAATACCTGTCGACGGAGACGCAGCAGCAGCACCAGCAGCAACAACAAGAGCTGCTGAGCGACTACCAGCCGATGGACCTGGACGACGCCGCCATGCTCCTCAACGACACCAACGGCACCAACTTCACCTCCTACATCCCGGAGGGCCTCAAGTACATCAACAGGACTCAGCTGATCGCCTACTCCCTGCTGTTCCCCTTCGCCGCCGTCGGCAACCTGGTGGTGTTCGTCGCCCTCTTCAGGAACCGCCACCGGAAGTCTCGGGTCAACATGATGATCATGCACCTGTCCCTGGCCGACATGATCGTCACCTTCGTCTTCCTCCCGACGGAGATCACGTGGCACATCACCATCGAGTGGGTCTTCGGCAACGTCGGCTGCAAGGTCTACAAGTTCCTGTCGGCTTTCGGCTTCTACATGTCGTCCATGGTGCTCGTCTGCATCTCCCTGGACCGCTACTTCGCCGTCCTCCACCCGCTCAAGGTCAACGACGCCCAGAGGCGTGGCAAAATCATGCTCTTCTTCGCCTGGGCCATCTCCTCCGTCATCTCCCTTCCCCAGGTAAGCCTTCGTCTGGAGAGACACCCCACTCCTCCCTCACCTCAATCCTCTCGATTCTTAGGGAAAGAAAAACCTGGTGAATGAACGGTGCCTTTTATCCGTCGAGAAACTAATTAATCATGTTTTAATTCGCCTCTTGGCCTTATAAAAATGAAGTCGTTTTCCGCGCTATTGAGCACCCCGGAGGTCAGCTAATGACAGGCTTCCCTTTGAGCCTTGATCGTCTGTAGAGCGAGCCAGTTTTCAAAAGCGTCAGCACAGCTTTAACCATTTTTCCAAGTAATTAGACTTCAGGGGTAAAATGCGTAAACTCTGAATTGCTCTCAAGTACCTTCAGTAGCCGGAACCTTTAACTAAAAGGAAGTGATGGCTGCAACTTGTCTCCTACGTATCACGAATACGTTGTGAAAAAGTCAACGAATTTTGTCCATTACTAGATAATCGTATGGAGCAATGCTTACAACTACCAATCAGTCATTAGCTTCTCTTGAAACTGTTTGTGATGTTTGTGGCGGAAGTTACTGACGTGTGACGGTTTTATTTTTATTTTTTATTTTTTTTCACTGAAGTGTGGACGCACCGTAAGAGAAACGGCGCTGAAGCATGGTGAATATAATATATATATATATATATATATATATATATATAATATATATATATATATATATATATATAATATTTTATATAAACTTACTTCCATCAACTGCAAGTAGGGATGTAACTAAATACAGTTCTTACTGCATTATCCATGCAGATATTAATAAATAGGATATACAAATTGTAGTAATTACCTCTCATTAATGAGACCAATATTACAGTTTGTTATATATATATATATATACATACACACATATATATATATATATATATATACACACACATATATATGTATACTGAATTTTTATCACATCACCGGGATTCATACCCCTCGGAATTTAATATATTTCCATATGTGTTAGCCGAAGGAGGAATTTTTTACTTGATGATAATTTCCTCATCTCGTGGATTCGAACCAGCGCACAGAGGAGATATTGTAATCTACGGGTCACTTCTTATCTTGCAATTGGATCTAAGGCTTTGTAATGACAAGCGTATCCAAAAAGTGTAGTTATTACACACACATACTCAGATATATAGATAATATATAATATTAATATATATCATAATATATTAAATATTATATATGATATGAAATTTATCACATCACCGTGATTCATATGAAATCATTCGAGCTACATATATGAAAATATATCAATTCCGAGGTAGAGCGAATTAGATATTAAAGGACATTTTTAGCTCGAATGATATAAATACATATATATATATATATATATATATATATATATATATATATATTATATATATATATATGTGTGTGTATATATATATTATATATATATATATATATACATACACATGTATGGTGTGTGTTTGTAATAACTACACTTTTTGGATACGCTTGTCATTACAAAGCCTTAGATCCAATTGCAAGATAAGAAGTGACCCGTAGATTACAATATCTCCTCTGGGCGCTCGTTCGAATCCACGAGATGAAGAAATTATTATCAAGTAAAAAATTCCCCCTTCGGCTAACATATATGAAAATATATTAATTCCGAGGTAGAGCGAAATTGAAGGACATTTATAGCTTAATGCATGGGGGGGGGGTATGAATCACGGTAAAGTGATACAAAAAAATTCATATATATACATATACACACACATATATATATGTATGTGCGTGTGTGTGTGTGTATATATATATATATATATATATATATATATATATTTTTATATATATGTACATGTGTGTGATATTTTTATATATACATATATATTTATATATATGTGTGTATGTGTGTATAGTAATTCCTTAAGCCAGTCTCAAATTTCTCTGTTCCTTGTCGAAATTGCTTGGGGAAAATGACTGTTATCCAATTTCAGGTGGGCCTCGAGCTTTGCCGAACTTGCTCCAGCTAAGTGGTGCCAACTTGCAATAGCAGTGCACTGTTACATCTAACTTTTTTTTTTATGACAACAATTGTATCCTCTATATCCCAACGTGGTATCCTTGCATTCAACCCCACCCCAACCTCTAGTTCATGTTTATATTATATATATATTATATATAGATATATATATATATATATATATATATATATATATATATTTCTACTTATTTATTATTATGTATATTTATTTTTGCTGTTGTAATAAATGAATACTTTTTTCCCTATTTCCCATTACCTTCTGTTACTTCGTCTTCATATTCTTTGAAAGCTTGAATTTCAAGTCATGGGGTTCTCTTGTGCCATATGAATAATGTTCATCGTATGAATAATAATAATAATAATAATAATGGGCACAATTTTCAGTGTCGAAAATAATAACAATGATTGCAGGTCCACAATAAATATCGCATGTGAAGTATATAAAGTGTTTAATGATAAGAGCTTTCGAACCCTGCACCAGGTTCATCCTCAGCAAAGTCACTTTGCAGAGGATGAACCTGGTGCAGGGTTCGAAAGCTCTTATCATTAAACACTTTATATACTTCACATGCGATATTATTGTGGACCTGCAATCAATAATAATAATAATAATAATAATAATAATAATAATAATAATAATAATAATAATAATAAGAAGAAGAAGAAGAAGAAGAAGAAGAAGAAGAAGAAGAAATTCAGTTTCGTGAAAACAAACTGTTAAAAAATCCACAATTTTAACGTCTACACTGATGAGGAACGGTCTTTGTTTTTTACATAAATATATATTTTGATATTTTTTGTGGATTTTTTAACAATAATAATAATAATAATATTGATGATAATAATAAGTGTCAAAAGAGCTCTTGTGTTTATAACTTGAAGTGGCCATCTCCAGTGAACTTTGTCCCTTCGCATCTATTTACTTATTCTAGTAAGAACTTGGATAATAATCCTCAGTCTTTAACTTTACACATAAAGTTCCCTTTATAATCACACAAATGGCTCATGGAAGTCTCTGAATATCGAACCAGTTTAAATAAAACTTGTTAATTGATTTTTTATATCATTCATTGACTGTCATGCAATTATTCTATATTTTTTATGAACCGTAATTCCTTTTCCAACCTCCTCATTCTTTTGTGGTGAGACAAGAAGTTGGCGGTGGATTATTGCAGTAACACAAGTGGCACTTGGAAACTTTCATTCGTGTATCATGGTACGATTTCGTAGTCAGTTTCTAAGTGTTATCTTGGTCAAGCTGTTAAAGTTAGGAGATAAGTAAAGAAAGTTGGAGGCGTAACATTCATAATCCATCATCTCGTCCGTGAAAAGTTGCATACGTATCACCTAGTTCGTTCAATCTTTCCCTAAAAATCATAAATTAAAATACGATAATTTCCAGAACGTAGTTTTTTAACTCGATGTGAAAACTGTAATGGGATTTCCGTAGATTTAATCCACTAAGCCTCTGAATTCGAGGTAGTAGTATATAGTATTATATTATTTATAAATAATATGTAATTCGAGGTAGTATAAGTATGTTTATAATATATAATGATAATAAGAGTCCTTTCGGAACTCATGTTCCCAGCTTTTTCTCCCCACCACAAAATGGAAGAGTTTTAGCGGATTAAAATCTCTCGTTACGAGTTGGGAATTAAAGAAATGTTTTCATTTTGTGGGTAATGAGATCAACATGATAAGATCCGGGAGAGAAATGAGGAGTTGAAATCCAGCTCTCGAATAGATGTGAACCAGCTCTCTCTCTCTCTCTCTCTCTCTCTCTCTCTCTCTCTCTCTCTGTGAAAAGTTTAATACTTTTCTTGACATTGATATGAGGATATGATAAATGTCATAGACTTCAACAGTCTGTTTCAGATCTCTCTCTCTTTTTATATATATATATATATATAATAATATATATAATTAATATATATATATATATATATTAATATTATATAATATCCTGGACTCCTTCATTACTAAGCACCATGTCCCTTCGCTACGAACCCGGGCATCTTCCACGGCTTTGTAGTAGAGTATGTATACCCTGAGTCGACGTCCTCACTCCCAAAAATAGACATGTCACTCAGTTTTAGCTAATGCAGTGTGAGGCACGGCTCTTCTTTTTTTTCAGGATTTTTATTTTCGTTTTCTAATGTCTTACAAATTTTACCATTTAACCTTTGTTCATCTGATTTTTGAATGATTCCACGGAGCATTATACTTTCAGTAAATATATATATATATATATATATATATATATATATATATACATGTGTGTGTGCGTGTGTATGTGTGTGTTTGTGTATGTGTAGGTAAACCCGGCAACGGTTCGAATCCTCCCAGGGACGAAGCACTGTCCAATTATGATTCCTCTTGGATGTGAGTTATTCCCAGGGCTTGGTGCAGTGGAAATTAAACGTGTAGTTAACATTTTGACAATTACGCACACATATATTATATATATGTATATATATAATAAGAGAGAGAGAGAGGAGAGAGAGAGAGAGAGAGAGAGAGAGAGACGTAATACCATTCCTCGACCTGACTGGGTTCATTACGCCTCATGATCAGCAGTTCTTGCTCAATACCAAAAACCGTCAGCTCAGGAGAGCCTCATGTTCCATCACCTCATTACGCGCCATTTCCCCCTCCCTCCCTCTCCATCTCCCTCCCTCCCTCCTCCCTCCCTCCCTCCCTCTCACCTCTCATTACACCTATTTCCTACGCGTATTGACTTTCCGAAAGTCAGGGGAAAAGCGCCAAGCGTCCCGGATGCGGGAATAGAAATACTTTATAGAAATGGCGCCCTCGGCTGATTACCACGTTAAAACCTGCCGAGTGCCACTCGAGGTTACCAGTAAGACCTCCTCGAGGGCGAATATGGCCCCCGCTCCACCCAATTAACGTCGAGTTATGACAATGGGGCGTCGTTATTCATTCAGTCAGCGAGCCAGCCAGCGATCCGGTGTAGACTGACTCTCTCTCTCTCTCTCTCTCTCTCAGTGACGAGCCGTCTCTCTCATGTTGCAGTTCTGCTTCCAGTTTATTCATCCGTATATCTCTCTCTCTTTCTCTCTGTCATACATACAATCATACACATATGTATATATATATATTATATATATATATATATATATATATATATATGTAATGTATGTATGTATGTATGTATGTATGAACACATATACATATGCTTGATGAAGCATACATGTCACTTTCATTCACTCGTGCATTGCGTTTGTATTATGAGCCATATTGACTTAATATTTTGAAACTCCTGCTTAGTCGAGATGTGAGTTCCATTCTCTTCAGTTCCTAAGCTCTGTTGAAACAGGATTCGAGTCAACGGGTACCAGTATAGGACGTAGTTAATTTCTTGGAATATCTTTGCTGTATAAAAGTTATTCAACAATGAAATGCCATGTGTCCGTTTTTAGCTAATATCCCTTACCATCAGACTGATGGGGTATGCGTCATTATTTTCGCTCCTTGGTAGTCTAATTGTTTTTCATTTGTAACTCTCAAAATAGTATCCCATTCCAGCTCTGTAATTATCTCTGCAAGTAACTCAACCAAGTGTAAATATTCTCTCTTTTGACATCCATTGTTGTATTCTACTGTCGTTTTGACGTATACCGTCCATTATTGAAATATTTGAATAATTTGTGCCACAGTTTCGCGGAGTTGGAAACCCTGGACAGGTGTATTACTTCCTTCAAAGTAGAACGTATTGTAGTGTTAACGAGTCATTGCTCCCACATCCTGTTCCTAATAGAATTGCAATGGCAGCGTCAACACGGTGCAAGGAATGCTTTCTAATTACTTCCTAGTTTTCTGATACGTAGACGAATTCCAGCGTAGGGGGTTAGCGTCATCAGTGCACCTTACGTTGTTAATTGTAGGCATTACTTAAGGTTCTCTGCAACGTCCCTTCGGCCCCAAGCTGCAACGTCTTTCATTCTTTTTGCTGTATTTGCGTTCATGTTCTCTTTCATCCATCTTACTTTCTATCTTCTCCTAACAATGTTTTCGTAGTGCAACTGCTTTGAGGTTTTGCTCCTGGTACACCTTTCAAACCTCCTTTATTCTCAATTTTCCTTTCAGCGCTGAATGACCTCATAGGCCCCATCTCTTGGCTATGGGCTTAAGTCTTATATTCCTTATATTCGTAGACGCATTCAAATTGATAGTTTTTCAAAGCTTTTGTAAGAAATAAATCTTTATTATTTAAGTTAGTTCAGGTAAAGCTCTCTTTGGATGTCATAAACACATTAAGAGATGCGAGTTTTTAAATATTTGATTTATAGTAGAAGGATAAAGGGAGGGATTCCCGTAGGGGGAAGTGCAATCAGTGCATTACTTTAGATTCCTTGTAGCGTCCCTTCGGCCCCTAGCTGCAACCCCTTTCATTCCTTTTACTGTACCTCCCTTCGTGTTTTCTTTTTTTTCATCTTACTTTCTTCCCTCTCTTAGCAATTATGCCAACATTATTTTCAGCTCTGACTGACCTGATCATAGGTTCCAGCGCTTGGCCTTTTGTCTTAGATCTTATATTCCAGTTCCATAGGTCCCAGCGCATGGCCTAAATTTTATATTCCAGTGCTAGACGTCCCAGAACTTGACCTTTGGTTAACTTTTATATTTATATTTATATAACAATTCCAGTTCCGATAAAGAAAGGGAAATACAGACTAAATATTGTGGTGATATTATAGAGGAGTGAGGCACCGCTCGAGTTTGCTAACCCCTTGATTGAATCTTCCTAAATTCATGGGTCCTAATAGAGGCCTGCTCAGTATCCTGGACGCGATGGCGGGTCAAATTGAGCAACAAAAGGGTTATAAAGCCCGAATTTGATTGGGTTATGAAGCATAAAACACGGGGTACTGGCCCTTATGGCGATAAAACCCGGCTACGAGAGTGATTTTAAGGTGAATGCGTTTTGATCACGGGGAGCGAAACAGTATGCGCCATTAATCCGTGGATGGGTCGATCTTTTTTTCATATTTTGTTATTTGAATAATGGGAAAAAACATGCTGGTGATTTAGGAGCTCCTGATGCAAGTTGGAAAGGTATTACAAACTGTTAAAAATACATCGGTAATATATGTAAATCTGGAAATGTAAACTGAATGTAAAGCGCTTTTCAGTAACATGTTTTTAAGAAAACTTTCCTCCTTACACGGAGAGAGTGATTAAAAATAACATCGAGATTTTGGTTTCAGAATCAAGTTGTTTTCGGATAAATTTAGCATGCAAGGAAAGGATTTTAGTATGAAGTTGTTTTCGGATAAAGCATGCAAGGAGAGTTGGTTTTCAATTTTTTTTTTTTTTTTTTTTTTTTTTTGAAAGATTCATTGTAAAATCCAATTGTTTTTAGGTCAAACATTCATAGAAGGGTTGAATGCAGAATCAAGCTACTTTTAGGTAAAACTTACAAGGAAAGGTTGATTTCAGAATCAAGTTAATTTTAAGTAAATCATAAGTGAAAAGGTTGATTGCAGGAGCAAGAAATTTTTAGGAAAACATACATGGAAAGGTTGATTGAAGAATCAATTTACTTTTAGGTACAACACACATAGAAAAGTAGGTTGTGGAATAAATTTATTTTTAGGTAACCTTTACGGTGAGAGAATGATTGTAGAATTAAGCTAGCTCTTAGTAAACCCCTGACTACGTTCAAGTACTTTTAAAAAAAATGAAATCATCCTTACAAGGAGAGAATTCTTGTATACGTGGCCAGGTTCAAGTTCCATATAAAAGAAACACCCCGTTAACGCAGAAGTTTTTGTAGATTCACCTGATAACTATACTCTGTTTTTTTTTTTTCATCTGTCCATCCGCCTGTGGTGTTTTTGTATGGTAACACTGCGTTCCGGGCTTTAAATAGTGACTGTATATATGTGTAAGTTTTAGGTAAATAAAATGATATCTGGGTGTACATTTGCAACTAAAAAGTGTTTTAATAATTTACTGTATGCGAAATACACCGTTAATATTCGAAATAGGATATTATTATTATTGCTGAATGTAAGCTGAATGTAACTATCTAAAGCCCGGGACGCAGTGTTACCATACGAAAACACCGCAGGCGGATGGACAGATGGAAAAAAACAGAGTATAGGCAGAACACCCTACAGGAACAGTTCAGTTGTATATATTAGGTAGGATCAAGTTTGTGTCAAATGTAACTCACTCTGAGGATGTCAGAACCCCTCCCCCCCCCTCTTGTTAGAGCCCTCTTCCCCACTTTGCTAACCCGAACCCCCCACCATGTTAGGAACCCCCATCTTATTAGCATTTTTAAAAAACCCCACCTTATAGGGACCCCCGTCACCCTCGCCATTGTTTAGAAAACTCCCATACCATGTTACAACCTCCACCTTGTTAGAACCCCCTTAAAAGAACCCCCATCATATTAGAACCCCCTTCCTGCCTTGTTAGAACCCCTACCTTTTTAGAAACACTCACCTTGTTAGAACACCCCCCCCCTTTACCATACCTTGTTAGAATTCCACCTCGTTAGAACCCCACTCCACCTTATGAACACCCCCCCCCCCCACCTTATTAGAACCCCACCTTGTGAGAACCACCCTCTTTCTTGTTAGAACCCGCAACATATTAGAACCCCTCCACCCCCCTTCCAACCTTGTTAGAACCCCCTCCCCACCTTATTAGAGACTCGCCTCGTTAGAATCCCCACCTTGTCAGAACCTCTCCAACCCTGTTAGGACTCCACTCCTCCTTGTGAGAACCACTCCCTACTGGCTAGAACTCCCAATTTGTTAGACCTCCCCTCCCCCTTCAACCTTGTAGAACCTCCGCCTCACCTTGTTAGACCCCCCCCCCCCTCCCCCCCTCCCCCCCCCCGCCCCCAACCTTGTTAGAATGACATTGCACTAAGCATCCTGGACTGCAATCAAATAAAGAGCGATGACCGAAACGGACTTTGTTGGTACAAAAGCTATAATAATAAAAAAAAAGTTTCATTAGATCACACTGGGCTGTAGTTCTGTGTGATTAATTGTTTCCTGCGTTAACGTTTTTTTCCCCAAATCAGAATCCATTAATCTTTCCTCTTGATATTTACTAATAAAATAATGGTATGATAGTCAGTTCATACATCAATGCACTTATCTCTTTAAATGATGCATATATACTTTTTAATATAATTGGTATTTGATATTGCGAAACGCGGAGTTGGGAGGCTTTTATAATATTAGTTTGGAAATATGATAAATAAATTCTTTTAATAGAATGTGCACTCAAAACTTTTCCGGTTTTATTTTCATTTCTTTCATTGTTTTTTTGCACCAGAAGTTCCACATTTGGTTCGTCTGTCGAGCAAAGTATAATATAAATTGCAGATCCCTTTTATTCTGTTGATATCTAGCTCGTTGCAACTTGCATTGAATATTTGTATAGATATTAAATGGTAAATCTTTACTATTATATTAGATTAAGTATTAGATATTTACTATTATATAAAATTAAATATTATATATTTACTATTATATTACATTAAGTATTAAACTTTTACTATTTTATTGAATTAGATATTAAGATTTAACTATTATATTTAATTAGATATTAAATATTACAATTTTACTATTATATTTAATTAGATGTTAAATTTTAAAAATTTAATATTATATTTAATTACTTAATATTAAATACTTACTGCACTATTAAATATTAAGTATTAAATTAAGTCTTAAATGTTTACGACACTATTACTACCAACTATACTCTGTTTTTTTCCATATGTCCATCCGGCTATGGTGTTTGCGTATGGTAAAACTGCGTCCCGGGCTTTAGATAGTTACATTCAGCTTACATTCAACAATAATAATAATATCCTATTTCGATTATTAACGGTGTAATTCGCATACAGTAAATTATTAAAACACTTTTCAGTTGCATATGTACACCCAGATGTCTTTGTATTTACCTAAAATTTACACAAAACATAACCATCTAAAGCCCGGGATGCAGTGTTACCATAAGCAAACACCACAGGCCGGTGGACAGATGGAAAAAAACAGAGTATTATTGAATTCACCGCCTAATAGAGAACATTATCATAGTGGTTTATATACAGTTAGAGCCAATGTTCCAGTTAACATTTCTGAGGTTTAGAAACGTTTGGGAAAATCTCAAAGAGAGAGAGAGAGAGAGAGAGAGAGAGAGAGAGAGAGAGAGAGAGAGAGAGAGCATAGTTTTTAAGCTTAGTATTCCAGTCTCGTATGTGACATTCACTTTTTCCACTTCCCAGTTATTTTCATTTCTGGGGAAAAGGTTGCGGAAGTTACGTATTTTAAAGAAAGGTTTGATGAGGCCTTTATCTTATTATTTTGATTAACGAATTTCCTCTCCTGCAAGGAGGGATCTTATCTCAAAATCTGACTATAAAAACTCATTTTGTAACTTCCTCTGGCCTTAATCTAATCGGTGGTGTTTTTTTTTTTTTTACATGCAGACACTATCATTCATGCAGAGTCTCTCTCTCTCTCTCTCTCTCTCTCTCTCTCTCTCTCTCTCTCTCTCTCTCTCTCATGGAAAAAATTAAACCGATATATATTTAGCAAAATTCTTTAAGGTTGTCAATGCTGTCAATTTGCGAAAAAAAATTATGATAGTGGAAAGTTGACATTATTATCATTAGCCTAGCTGCAACCCGAGATTGAAAAAGCAAAATACCAGAAGTTCAATGGTTCCCAGTAAGAAAAAAGCAAGACAATGTAATTATAACCACGAAATTCAATGCATGTTAACTTATTCAGTTAAATAAAATACATGTGTGCCCGTTTAAACATCTGAAGTTTGGACGGTGTAACTATATATTACTTGACTTTGTCAGAACAGTAAGCAAACTAACAAAGAACTGGTCTTGAAACCTCACTCAAGGAGAGGCAGGAAGTAACTGTCAAAACTGAAATGTAACTGGAAAGACTTTTGGCAGGAACTGGCGAAACTATTGAAAGTAACTGGAAAGACTCTTGGAAGGAACTGGAAAAACTATTGAATGTAACTGGAAGGACTCATGGAAGTAACTGGCGAAACTATTGAAAATAACTGGAAAGACATTTGGAAGGAATTGGCAAGACTCTTGAAAGTAACTGGGAAGACTTTTGGCAGGAACTGGCAAGACTCTCGAAAGTAACTGGAAAGACTCTTGGAAGGAACTGGCAAAACTCTTGGAAATAACTGGTAAAACTCTTGGAAGCAACTGGAAAGACTAGGAAGGAGCTGGTAAGACTTGGAAATAATGGGCAAAACTCTTAGAAGCTACTGGAAAGACTCGGAAAGGAGGAACCGACAAGACTCTAAGAAGTAAGACTTTGAAAGTAATTGGCAAGACTTTAGAATAACTGCCTATCTTAATACTATTATGGACCCAAAACACTACCTAGAGGAACATCAGAGCTGACATTCCTCCACCCACTACTCTCTTCTTCAGGAGCTGCTCGCTGCAAATTATTTAATAGAAAAATTCAACGATTATATTGAGAAATGCCCCCTTTATCTCCCCAGGTAATTATCATTACCTCGTTCTGATACCCCGCATCCCGGGCCGGCCATCGGAATATCCTCTTTTCTCACTTGAATCGGATCGAGGCTTAGTAATGTGGAGAAATCGAGAAGTTGAGACGCCACTTTGGTTATTGAAAATACACTGGGGACGTCATGACAATAGCGGAACTGGAGTTAAGATCAGTTTATACGCATTACAAGACTAGAATTTAGGAAGCTGAAAGAGGTGGCGCATCACGAGCGTCCTCTGCCATAAGAAGTCCCAACTTTAAACTGAGGATCACGTCATTGCTTTTGCAATAGATATTCCTTTTTATGGAATTGAGCAGGCCTGGACTATCAGGTGTCGTTTCGCGCGTCATTTTGTAACTTTGTACGAGAGAGAGAGAGAGAGAGAATATCAGCGAATAAAGTGAAAATAATGCAGAAAAAATTTTCATTCGAAAAAGATCCATATTGCTTATCGTTCTTCGTTTTTTGCGAAAAGGATAAATAAAAAAACAGTTCTTTATAAAGGGTCGATGAGAATCCACTAACATAACAATAAATAAAGCAGAAAAAGGAAATGAGTAGACAAGGGAAGACAGAGTCAAAAAGTCAAAATGGATGAAAGTAAGAGAAGACATAACATCCATATCTCCACATTTATTTCTGATGCAAATGAGAAGTCTCTCTCTCTCTCTCTCTCTCTCTCTCTCTCTCTCTCTCGCATCCTTTCACATTCTTCAGAAATGCATTATCCCCTCGGGCCGAGGAGAGAGAGAGAGAGAGAGAGAGAGAGGAGAGAGAGAGAGAAAACAAACCATTCCCACCAAGATAGATGCACGTCGTTATTTTGAGAGCGGGGCTCATATAGGATGCACGCTCAATGCAAAAGAAAAGAAAAAAAAATATATATATAATTATATATATATATATATAATATATATAAATAATATATTGATATTTATGTAAATTATTTTTATATTTTAATATATATATTATATATGTATAATATATTATATATTATAATATTATATAATATAATATAATATTATATATATATATTATATATGTAAATATATATATTTTATAATTTATATATATATACTATTATTATATTAATAATATATATATATATAATATATATATAAAATAAGGGGTATACCCATAAAAACACCAAAATAAAATAAGGGGACCCAAAAAACACCAAAACATAGGAGAAAACGTACTATATTTCAGAGGACTAACTGTCTCCCTATCTTCAGGTAGATGAATGAGAAAAAGTTTACAGAAAAGGTGGTATTTATACCAAGAGGTCCATCCACAGGCAAGCCAATTTAGGTCACCCCCGCTGATAATCTTCCTTTAATCTTCTTAAGTGTTGGTTGAATGAAAAACCTTGTCGATCGTATCTGAAATCCATGCTCCTTTTGAGATGTTCATTACCTGCCTCTCTTTTATTAAGGCCGATTCCATCATTTCACTCTTGTACCGGCAGTTGCTGCTATAAATTACACGTGACAAATTCCAGTTTATTCTATGGTTATGTTTCAATTTATATGGTTGAGAAAATAGCCGAGTTCTGTTGTCCATACCTAAACTGACCGTTTGTTTTGTATTAATCTCTGGGGAAGTGATTTACCTGTAAATCCGATATAAGATTGGTCACAGTCCTGGCATGGGATTTCGTAAACCCCAGTGTCCTTGGGAGATGTCTTTTGTTGGACGTTAATCAGGGATTTGGCTAAAGTATTTGGGTAAGTAAATGCAAAAGGGTTAGATTTTCCGAGGGTGTGGGTTACTCTCTAATGTTGTGTCCAGGTGGAGAATTTTTATTTATTGTTGGGTGTAATCTTGGTCTTGTCTATAGGGGGTCGGTAGAAAATTACGTTTGCTTTGTGAATTGCTTTCTCAGTTACATGGTCAGGATACTTTAAAGATGAAAGTTTGCTTGCGAATTAGTTCAAATTCTTTTTCAGGAATTCTGGGGAACAAATTCGTAAGGCTCTTAAGAACAGGTTGCTAGCTACACCTATCTTGATAGTTATGTCGTGATAGCTAAAGTAGTGAATGTATGAAAGTGAGAACGTTGGTTTTCTGTATATGGTAAATTTGTATTCTGTCGTGTCTCTGATTATTAAAACATCAAGAAAAGGAATTTTGTTGTCTGTTTCCCATTCAACTTTAAATTTGATGCTGGGCACTAATGCGTTTGATTTTGAGAGGAATTCATTAAAATTGCCCCACCTATTATCCCAAAATGTTAGGATATCATCCACATATCTCATCCACAGCATGTTTTTGGGTTTTATTGCATTTATAACTGTAGTTTCAAAGTATTCCATGTACAGATTGGCTAAAACAGGACTTAAAGGACTACCCATACTACACCCGAATTGCTTGTAGAATGACTCCCCGAATGAAAATACGTTATTAGATGCACATAATTCAACTAACTTTATTATTTTGTCAAGCGCCAATGGGAAATGATCTGAAAGGGGGATAATTTTTCCCTTAAAAACTGAAGAACGTCCTGTACTGGTACTTTGTGAATAGGGAGTCTACGTCAAGGCTGAAAAGTTTTATGTTGTGAAGTGGTATATGCTTCTCTGAATTTGTGACAAAATCTTCCGAATGTTTAATAAATGACTGGGAGAAAAAGTGCCTAAAAAAGGGGAAAAGGAGGCCAGCTAACCATTTAGAAATTTTGTAATTGAAAGCTCCGGCACATGAAACGATGGGTCTGAATGGAAGATTGTCTTTGTGAGTTTTGGGAAGGCCATAAAAGTAGGGTAATTTAGGATTAATTACTTTAAATTTCTCTAATAGTTCAATACTCTTTTTGTCTTGGCCAAATTAGTCTTACTTTCCGAAAAATTCTGTTGGGAAACGTTTTGTTTTGGACCCCGGGGATTTTTCGTCAGTTTTCGTAAGTAAGGTTTGTGGTCGACCTAAGGAGCGCTGGTTGATTTTGTCTTACGGAGGTAGAAGTCATTGTCCATTATTACGATTTTTTGCCGCCCCCCTTCTTTGTCGGATCTACTTATTATACATCTAACTTTTTTAGCGAGTGGATGGCTATCATGAATCTGCGGGGAACAGGATATTTCTTATGTAGGTCAGTTAAAGCATTTAGTAACACTCCTTTTAAACATATCTCTTCTCGGCTGTAGTTTTTGTCAGATATGAATTTATCAAAAGCCACTATGAAGTCTAGGTTGTTTTTGCGGTCTGGCATAAAGGCAAAGGATAAGCCTAAATTTAAAACTAAATGTTGATTTACAGTAAGGGGGGTGTTAGATAAGTTTAAAACTGTCTTGTTGCTCAAGATTATTCCATGCGCTATTGTCTATTAGGTTATTTAACTTGCGTAAAAGTCTGTTGGAATGAGTCACGCTATTATAGGCAGCAATGTCGGAACAGAATGAAATCAGAGACCTGTATATGTGGTCCGTAGTGAGGAGGCGAAGATTAGACTGAGTTCCATATATCACTCTGAAGAGGGAGACAGCAGTCTCTGAAATATAGTACTTTTCTCTCTATATTTTGGTGTTTTCATGGGCTCCTTTTATTAGATGGAATTCTGTTGTTACAGAACATTTTTACCAGTCATATATATATATATATATATATATATATATATATATATATATATATATATATATATATATATATATATGCGTGTTTGTAACCGTAAACTGGTTTCCCTAACCTCTCTATCTCCTGTACTAAATTCTCCTCACTTCTCTCTCTCTCTCTCTCTCTCTCTCTCTCTGAGTCGTTCGTGCTCTACCCCCCCCCCCCCCCCCCCCCCCCCCCCGACCCAGCCCCTTAGCGTAGTAATTGATTCCCGTCATGCATCAAACTGGCCGAAACTCCTCCATCCAAACAATGCAACGTTTTGTATTCCATCCCCCCTCCATCCAGACCATTCACGAGGGTTATCCGGCAACAATTAAAAGATAAACTAAAAAAAAAAAAAAAAAAAAAAAAAAAAAAAACATAAAATAAAGTGCTCCGTGCGAGTTAGATCAGTCCCGATCGGAGGCGTTTTCTCTCTCTCTCTCTCTCTCTCTCTCTCTCTCTCTCTCTCTCTCTCTCTCTCTCCTGTAAATTGATTCCAATCATCTCTGTCTCTCTCTCTCCTCCAATCATCTCTTTCTCTCCTGTCAATTGATTCCAATCATCTCTCTCTCTCTCTCTCTCTCTCTCTCTCTCTCTCTTTCCTGTCAATTGATTCTAATAATCTCTCTCTCTCTCTCTCTCTCTCTCTCTCTCTCTCTTCTCTCCTGTCAATTGATTCCAATCATCTCTTTCTCTCCTGTCAATTGATTCCAATCATCTCTCTCTCTCTCTTCTTTCCTGTCAATAGATTCCAATCATCTCTTTCTCTCCTGTCAATTGATTCCAATCATCTCTCTCTCTCTCTCTCTCTCTCTCTCTCTCTCTCTCTCTCTCTCTCTCTCTCTCTCTCTCCTGTCAATTGATTCCAATCATCTCTTTCTCTCTCTTTCCTGTCAATTGATTCCAATCATCTCTTTCTCTCCTGTCAATTGTTTCCAATCATCTCTCTCTCTCTCTCTCTCTCTCTTCTCTCTCTCTCTCTCTCTCTCTCTCTCTCTCTCTCTCTCTCTCTCTCTCTCTCTCCCCGGAGATGCATTGCGTGATTTTGTGCTATCGGCGAATTATCTGGAGGGATTACACCCGACCGAAGCGAAACGGATCCTCCGGATGATCGATTTTTAATGGTTGGGGCAACTTGAGTTTTGGTTTTTATTTAAGTTTTGGTTTTTATTTTTTTATTCACTTTTTTATACGATCCACCGATAATCACTCCTCGCTGCAACAGCGGAAACTAATGGCGGACAGGGGGTTTTCACAGTAATCTGATTCTAGTTTTGGAAGAGGTTACCATTTTTGTGTTTTTGTTTGGCATCCTCCATACTGGTTTGGCCCACTGCAATAATTTTATTATTATTATTATTATTGAAGCTACATTCAGACGCTGTGGAAGTTTTCTGCACAGGTTGTTCATCTGCAGTTCAGCAGTTAAAGTAAGAATGTAGTGGTAACCATTGCCTTCATTACATATATATGTGCGTGTGTGTGTATGTGTATGTATTTATGTTTATGTATAAAATGAAGACAATGGACACAGAAAACGCATCGATATACGGGATATATGGGAAAGTGTTGAGCTAACGCTCCTTTATGGAAGTGAAATGTTGATAATGAAAGAAGAATTGAGAAAGAAGGAGAATGTAGAAGCTGTTGAGATAGCTTGGTCAATTAGTGTATTTGGAGTAGAAAAAAAATTAATTAGGGAAATATAAATTTGATGTTGCAATGTTAGCAAAGTCAGCTTTACCGTTGGACGGTGTGTGTGTGTGTGTGTATTAATTAAATCCATCAGTCTGGCATAAAAACTTTTCTATGAAAAAATGAGATTGATGATAATTACGAACTAAAGAGATGATCCGGGCCGCTGAACTACGATATTCAAATATGCAATAAATATGAGAAAGAGTAACGTTAAGGCCGTATTGTCACGATAACTCAAAATTAATCCCGGTCGTAAATCCGCCTCGGCTCATGTGACGACTTTTCCTAGTCAGACGTGAGGACGGAAATTGGCCTCTGCAGTGTTGACAGGTTCTGAAGCGCATT
>NC_061088.1:73766508-73776508 GCF_015104395.2 Macrobrachium nipponense
GCAGAACCTTTAATTTTAGGTCATTGAAAAGTCACACTTTTGAGAAAGGTGACTTTAGATTCTTCTTGTAAAGTCTAGGAAATCTGAGGAATCATGACTCAAGATTCTCCCTGAGAAGTCACGGAAATTTGAGAATCGTGACTCAAGATTCTCCCTATAAAATCAAGGAAATTTGAGAAACGATACTCAAAATTCTCTGAAAAATCACGGGAATTTAAAAAACAAAACTCAAGATTCTCCCTGTATAGTCTAGGGAATTTGAGAATCATGACTCAAGATTCTCCCTGAAAATTCACGGAAATTTGAGAATCATGACACAACATACTCCCTGTAAAACTAGGAAATTTGAAGAATCATGACTGAGGATTCACCTTGAAAAGTCAGAGATATTTTGAGAAACATGACTCAAGATTCTTCCTGAGAATTCACGGAAATTCGAGAATCATTACTCAAGATTCTAACTGAGAAATCACGGATATTTTAGAAAGAGGACTCAAGATTCTCCCTGATTAGTCAAGGAAATTTGAGAATCATTTCTCAAGATTCTCCCTGAGAAGTCACGGAAATTTGAGAATCATGACTCAGGATACTCCCTGTAAAATATAGGAAATTTGAAGAATCGTGACTAAGATTTACCTTGAAAAGTCACGGAAATCTAAGAAACGTGAATCAATATTCTCCCTGAATGATCACGGAAATTTGAGAAACATGACCTAAAAATCTCCCCGAGAAGCCACGGAAATTTGAGAATCATAACTCAAGATTATTCCTGAGAAATCACAGAAATTTTAGAAACATAACTAGCATTCTCCCAGGGATAATGACTGGTGGACAGTTACAACGGATCCCATTAGCATCACGACAGTTAAAAATAACGGTTAATAAGAAAAGTAGCGAGAATTTGCATTACATTACCTGCAGTGTAATTTCATTCAAGTTATAAATCAGAGATGAAAATAAGGGAAATTTTTTTTCTTACCTCAGAACCTCATCATTGTTTACGTACAGGAGTTGGACAGTGATGATTTATTAACAAACTTCATAATGAGTTCTGTAGAAACATAATGGAATGAGTTCGCCCCCTACGAACAGATTTCAGATGTGTAGGTAGTTTTTGTTACGAACATTTGTACCCGAGGTAGGAGTTTATTAAGCCCTATATATACACATGTTTATATCATTTGTAAATATAAATAAATAAGTAAATATATATATATTATATATATATATATTGTGTGTGTGTGTGTGTGTGTGTGTTATAATATATTATATATATATATATATATATATCTAATATATATATATATATATCTTTCTTGACCATCTACATTTTTCTTTCTTGCAAGATCAAACTCCCTGTCATACTCCTATCTTGGTATATGTACAAAATGATATTGATTAAGAATATTGATATAGAATTCATCTTGTAAGGTATATATATATATATATATATATAGAGAGAAGAGAGAGAGAGAGAGAGAGAGAGAGAGAGAGAGAGAGAGAGAGAGAGTACCAAACATCAGTGATACTTTTCCCACGAAGATCAGGTGGATTCAAAGCAGGAAAGTTCGATAAGAGTGCACGTAAGAGTTACGCAACCTTTCCCCAGCGATCCTTGTCAAAACCTTTTGGAGTGAATATTGCACAAGGAGTTAGGAACATCACACAGTAGGCGGCCAGACGTATTAATAATTATGTTTACACGTCGTTCAGTCGGTACGTAATCATGTAGGTACCTGAATTGCGTAGTGGCTTTTCTGTGAAATGTGAATTACTATGTACTCAGACAACAACAGAAAGGCTAGCGGTAGTAATTACTATCGAATAAAAAAGTAGTCAGAAGATAAATCGTTGTTTATACTGGAAAATAACTGATTTACACTACACAAAATATTTTGTCTTGATCAAATGAATACGCATTAACACCCTCGCCTACATACGTACACATGATTTTACTCATACGTGTGTGTATAGTGTAGGTATACGAGTCAGGACCTATTTTATTTTATGTGTGATTTATTTCACCAAATATATTTATTGTTTTTTTTATAGCTGTGTTTCGTAAACCCTTCGTTATTCGTCTCTGTATTGTTTGCCTAAGGCAATAATTATGCAAACAAACCATTACGTATTACAAGTATCTAATTGATTATTGCTGACCTGAAGAGAAACCTTCATTCAACAGTCAACCTTTCCTTGATCTCCTTGATCATTATTCTATGTTGGGATATATATATATATATATATATATATATATATATATATATATATATATATATATATATATGTGTGTTGTGTGTGTGTGTGTGTGTGTGTGTGTGTGTGTGTATCCCTACAGTCCTTTGTACCCCAAGATGCTCTTTTTCTTCTCATATTTCAACATTAGCTTCGTTTCAATAGCAATTGTCCAAGCAACGTCGCATTTGCACCTTGCAGTTCCAAATATTCTCGTTGTTTGTCGTTCTTAAATCCAAATACTCCTTTTTACCCTTCATAAATCCAGACACTTCTTTTTCCGTCGTAAATTCAGCCATTCTTTGTTTGTTTGTCTTTCATTAATATAAATACTTTTTGTTTATCCTTCATAAATCTAAATATTTGTTTGTCCTTCATAAATCCAAACACATGTGTGTCCTTCATAAATCCAGCTTCTTTGTGTATCTTTTATAAATCCATATACTCATGTCTGTCCTTCATAAACCCAAATATCCAAGTATTGTTTTTTCTTCTTAACTCAATTACTCCTTGTTTGTCCTTTATAAATCCAAATACATGTTTGTCCTTCATAAATCAAAACACTAGTTTGTCTTTCATAAATCCAAATAATTGTGTGCCTCATAAATCCAAACACTTGTTTGTCCTTCATAAATCCAAATACTTGTTTGTCCTTCATAAATCCAAATACTCAGATTACTCCTTGATTGTCCTTCTTAAATACAAGCGAATTTCTTGTATGCTTTTCATAAATCCAGACACCCTCCTTGTTTGTTTTTCATGAATCCAAGCACTCCTGGTGTAGCCTTCCTAACGTTGCCTGTTTGTACTTTGCCAATTCCAGACAATTTTCATGGTTTGACCTTCATAGCTCTGAATAATTACTTGTTTATCTTTCAAGGTTCCAAACGTCTCTCTTTGTTTGTCCTTCACCATTCCAAACACCTCTGCTTGTCTGTCCTTCACAATTCCTAACACATATCATTGTTTGTCTTTCACAGTTCCAAATATATATCATTGTATGTCATTCACAATTCCAAATACATCTTGTTTGTCCTTCACAATTTCAATTACATCTCGTTGTTTGTCCTTCACAATTCCATTTACATCTCGTTGTTTGTCCTTCACAATTCCATTTACATCTCGTTGTTTTTCCTTCACAATTCCATTTACATCTCATTGTTTGTCTTTCACAATTCCATTTACATCTCGTTGTTTTTCCTTCACAATTCCATTTACATCTCATTGTTTGTCTTTCACAATTCCATTTACATCTCGTTGTTTTTCCTTCACAATTCCATTTACATCTCATTGTTTGTCTTTCACAATTCCATTTACATCTGATTGTTTGTCCTTCAAAATTCCAAATACATCTCGTTATTTGTCCTTCTCAACTCCAATTACATCTTATTGTTTGTCCTTTACAATTCCAAATACATCTCATTGTTTGTCCTCAATTCCAATAACATTTCTTTGTTTGTCCTTCACAATTCCAATTACATCTCATTGAGTAGTTCACAATTTCAATTACATCTTGTTTGTCCTTCACAATTCCAATTACATCTCATTGTTTGTCCTCAACTGCGTCTCAATGTTTGTCCTTCATCGTTCCAAACACGTCTCTGATTGCCTTTTAACAGTTCTGTCCACGTTTCTTGTTTGTCCTTCGTAGTTGTTCCGCAAGTCCTTCGCAGCGCTCAACATCGTACTTGTTTGCGTTTCTCAGTTCCGAACCCTCTCTCTCTCTCTCTCTCTCTCTCTCTCTCTCTCTCTCTCTCTCTCTCTCTCTCTCTCTCTCATATCGTTTGTCCTTGGCAAGAGGAGAGTGTTTCGATCCACGGTCACAGGATGATATCCGATTCCACTCATTTGCCCTCGACATAATTGTATGCAGGCATGAAGAACGGTTTACGATCCTCTTTCCTTCCCGTAATGGGACGCAGCACCGTCGCCATTCCGTTGGGGGACACTGTAAGAGCCTGACGAGGCTCATTAAGTACACCGGAAGCTTTTAGCCCGTCTTTGGATAAGGACCTACACCCCCCCCCCCCTTCCTTGTATGCAGGCATCCCTTGCATGTGTGTGTGGTCGTGCATAGCTTGTGGGGACTGAATACTCACCTCAGATCAGTCTTGTGTACCATGAACAGCAGTGAAAGTAGATCAATTTTGTCCCGAGCATCCGGCCAACGCTCAGACGCATGCGCCGTGCTTTGCTCCCCTTGCTATGGTTTACACGAACAATCAAATATTGGTATACTTCGGAAATTTTGGTAGGAACAGTGAATGTGAGCTTTTCAGGATAAAGAATCAGGTCGTAATACATCACAAGGAAATCTACTCTGATATAAACTAAATAAAGCCAGAGTAGATATAAGGCTCCTTTCAGCAAAGCTAGAGTAGCTATAAGACTTCTTTCAGGATTCAGTTTGTGAAATTCAGGACATTTACTGACGATGGACTTTACAATGTATATATATATATATATATATATATATATATATATATATATATATATATATATAAAGGTATAAGCCAAAAAGGAAAGATAAACAACGGAGTTGCTTATCTTTCCTTCGTGGCTTATATCTTTATTTATGCATTTATCACGTTCCAAACTTTCGTGATTCAGTTATATATATATATATATATATATATATATATATATATATATATATATAAATGTATCCGTACGATTCATATTAGAGTGTGGGATTCGTCCCGTTAATTTTACACATTGTTCATCTTAATGAGTTATTCATGACTGTTTTGCATAGTTATGTGTATAAATTAAATCGGAGCGAATAATTCCGCCATGTAATTTTTTTAATAAAACAGTGAGCCGGTGCCAGTGTTTCATCAACCTAAAAGCAAATGACTCAATTAGGTCGGAGCAATTATCTATCCCGTCTATGAAAATGGCAGACCGACGTGGCGAGTTATGTGCAAACTACCTACGGGTAATTACGAAATTACCAACAGAAAAATGACCGTCATGTTGCGTAATAGTTGCAATTGTCTCCAATCGGTTTTCTAGGCATGAGGAGAACTTTTTAAGGGTTTTTGTAGTCTTTGTTTTCACGGAGGGTTTCTCCAACTCGAGAATGTATCCCAAAGGGACAAGGTATATAATATAGTAGATTCGTAACTGCTGGATACCTGCGCATGAATTTACATCCACAGCTGCATACATGCACAGAAATTTCGAATCACAGCTGCATACATGCGTAGAAATTTTGATCTACAGCTGAATATATGCACATATATTTAGAACCACAGATGCACACGTGCACAGGAATCCAGATCCACAGCTGCATACATGCACAAGAATTCAGATCCACAGCTGTATACATGCGCAGAAATTTCGAATCACAGCTCCATACGTGCACAGGAATTCAGATCCACAGCTGCATACATACTCACGAATTCAGATCCACAGCTGCATACGCACCCAAGTTCACATCCACAGCTGCATACATGCACAGGAATTTCAAACCACATCTACATATATACACAGAAATATCGATCCACAGTTGCATATATGTACATATATTTAGATCCACAGATGCATACATGCGCAGGAATTCAATTCCACAGCTGCATACCTGCGAAGGAATTCAGATCACGCTGCATGGCCACGCGCAGATCCAACAATTCCCACAGCTGGATACATGCGCAGGAATTCAGGAATTCCACAGCGCATAACACTGCGAAGGAATTCAGATCCACAGCTGCATACATGCGCAGGAATTCAGATCCACAGCTGCATACCTGCGCAGGAATTCAGATCCACAGCTGCATACATGCGCAGGAATTCAATTCCACAGCTGCATACATGCGCAGGAATTCAGATCCACAGCTGCATACATGCGCAGGAATTCAATTTCACAGCTGCATACATGCGCAGGAATTCGATTCCACAGCTGCATACCTGCGCAGGAATTCAGATCCACAGCTGCATACATGCGCAGGAATTCGATTCCACAGCTGCATACCTGCGCAGGAATTCAGATCCACAGCTGCATACATGCGCAGGAATTCGATTCCACAGCTGCATACCTGGCAGGTAATTTTTTTTCAGAAAATTCCACAGCTGCAATACATTGCGCAGGATAGGGAATTCGAATTCCATCAGCTGCATACCTGCGCAGGAATTCAGATCCAACTGCTCATACAGCGCAGGAAATTCGAATTCCCACAGCTGCATACCTGCGCAGGAATTCAAATTCACAGCTGCATACATGCGCAGGAATTCAATTCCACAGCTGCATACATGCGCAGGAATTCAATTTCACAGCTACATACATGCGCAGGAATCCAGATCCACTGCTGGATACCTGTGCATGAATTTACATCCACAGCTACATACATGCACAGGAATTCGGATCCACAGCTGCATTCATGCGTAGAAATTCAGATCCGCAGCTACATACGTGCACAGGAATTCAGATCCAAAGCTGCATACATGTGCAGGAATTCATATAGACAGCTGCATGTATGCTCATGAATTCTGTGGTAAAAGAGAAGAGGGGATGAGACAGAGACAGAGACAGAGACAGAGAGAGGCAGAGATATTGGGAGAGCCGATGCAACGATCCTCATAATGACGCCTTAGCACCGAATGGACTGAAGCGCAACATTATGCCTTTGAGAAGAGTTCGGAAATGTTTTCCATTCTTTTCTTTATAGCGCCGGGCCCCCCTCTCTCCCCCCCCCCCCCCCCCCCCCCCCTCGTGCATCCATCAGCGACGTTCTCAGAGGGAAATTGAATGGAATGGAGGTGCGACCGAGAAAAACAGGCTTTCAACTTTCCCTACGCGCACATATTTTTCCTCTTCCCTGATTTCAGTTCCCTTTTAACATTTCCTCGTCCTAATATTTTCCTCCTCCGTTGAGGGTCTTTTCGCTTCGCCCGCCTCTAATTCCTTTCATTAAATTTAAAATGGATTTGCGAATATCGTCCAAAAGAGGAAGCTTGATGACGTATTCCAGGTGCCATCATGCCACTCCATAGGGATAATGAGCAGTAAATCTTGACTCTATAATGAGGATGCTGGGATCTGAATATCGTCGGGTTGTGTATTAAAATCTACACACAAATATTCCATTTCCTCGTTCCAATCAAACAGTTATTTTTTTCAGAGCTTTTCGTATCTTGTGTTAGTCATACACTTTAATTTTCCAGGCCTTTTCTAGTAATACATTTTCAAATCATATATTGGGGTTTTTTTAGCTCATCCCAGTCATACATTTAATTTTCCTGATTCTTTTACAGCCATAAATTTGTTGTTTTTTTTATCTTCCACAGTTGTACTTATGGTTTTTCTCATCCTTCTACACTTATACTTTTGGTTTTGCTAACCAAATGCCGCCTTACATTTGTTTTTTTATCCTTTCTCAGCCTTGCATTTAGTTTTCTTGATCCTTGTGCCTCTAAATTTTTTTTTTCAGATTCTTTCAGTCACACATTTAGGTATTCAGATTTTATGCCTGTAATACACTTGGTTCTCAGGTCGTCTCTGATCATATGTTTTATATATTTCTTTTTATAAGTTTGTTTTCACTCAGGCTTTTGGCTTTATCAGAGTTGTTTTCAGTCACTGATTTGGTTTTCCAAAGTTGTTTCTAAACAAAAATGGGGTTTCCCAAAGATTTTTTGTCATATATTTTTTGTAGCTATTTTCAATCAGAAATTTGGTTTTTATGGCGGTTTTCAATTATATGGTTGAGTTTTCAGAGCTGTTTTCAGTCAGAAAGGTTTTCAGAGCGGTTTCCAGATAGATAGTTTGTTGTTCAGAGCAGGTTTTAACCAGACATTTGGTTTTTCAGATCTGTTTTCAGTGATGCATTTCATTTTTTCATAGTTTCTTTTCAGACATTTGGTTTTCAAAAAGGTTTCCAGTTTGATAGTTGATTTTCCAAAACTGTTTTTAGTCAGATTTGATTTTCAGAGCTATTTTTTCAGCGCAGTTTTTAGTGTGATGTTTGGTTTTTCAGAGCAGTTTCCAGTCAGTCATTTGGTTTTCAGAGCTGTTTCCAGTCAGTCATTTGGTTTTACAGAGCTGTTTCCAGTCAGTCATTTGGATTTTCAGAGCGGTTTCCAGTCAGTCATTTGGTTTTCAGAGCTGTTTCCAGTCAGTCATTTGGCTTTTCAGCGCAGTTTCATGTTAGACATTTCGTTTTGAGAGTTTTTTTTTTTTTTTTTTTTTTCACCCGGAAATGATTTCCACACATACGTTTTTCTTGGTGTGTCTCCGGTCGTGCAGTTCGTCCGTCATAATTCCCAGTAATACATTAAAGATCTTTCCCCTAATATTCCAACCGTTAACATGGCTCTGCTCTTTCAGGCTAATCTTTCATCACAGTCTCGTCATGCGCAATACGACCTGTTTTCTCCCTGTCTGTGTCCCTTTGTAAGCGTCCCTTCCAAATGATGTTATCCTCAACCATTTTCTTGTAATAACTGAGCTCTTTACTCCCCTCCTCCTTTATTCCCCTTCCCCCCGTCCCCCCCGTCAGACATCAGGCAGTAACGAGAAGGCTCATCTGTGTGCTACATCTCTGCCTCGTGTGGATTTGTTTGCCTGGAACTGGAACAGCACTAAATATTTACATAGATTGCTGAGTAGGAATTCCACATTTTTATTCATTATTATCGCTTGTGTCGTTGTCTTCGTTTTATTTTCACTTGCGTATATGTGCATGCGTGTGTGTGTCTGTAGAATCTACTGGTCATTTTGGCTATTACAATTACATATATGTATATTTACATAATTATATATTGACATATGTATACATACATACATACATACACACAAACATATATATATGATATACAGTATAATATTTGTGTGTGTGTATATATATTTATATATATATATATATATATATATATATATATATATATATATGTGTGTGTGTGTGTGTCTGTGTGTGTCTGTGTGTGTGTGTATTGACGCGCAGGCTTTCCTTCGTGGCTTTTGCCTTTATTTATATGATCATCACGTTCCAAATTTTCGTGATACAGTTACACACACACACATATGTATACATATATGTATGTATCTATTTATATACTATATAAGAATGTATATGGCTTAATCCTTTCTATTAACTGATCATTTGTCATTATAATGGGGTCTTGTTATCTCGAGTGACATAGTGAGTAAAGACTCATACCACTTACATTGTAATGTGACCTGGGAGGCTTGTCTTTACTTGTCATATCATTATCATCATTATTATTATCATCAATCTTCATTATCATCATCATGCTCATTATCACCATTATTGTAATTAGCATCATCTTTGTCATCATTATCATCCTCAACATCATTTTAATGAGGATTGCCATCATCATTATCATCATCGTCCCCTTTATCATCATCATCATCATCATCATTATCATCATTATCATCATCATAGCCATCGTTATCGTCATCTTCATTAGCATCTTCTTCATCCTTGTCATTATTAGTATTATATCATCGGCATTGTCGTCATATCCTCATTATCATCATCATCATCATCATTATAATCGTCATCATTATCACCATCATGATTATCATCATCATTATCTTCATCATCATTAATATCATTATCATCAAACTTTGATTGATATGACCCTCATTATAACCGCCAGTTTAATCCCTTCAAAATGAATGGGTTGGGGCTTCCCTCTGAAACCCTTTTGACTCATTCCTTATCTTGTTTGTTTGTTTGTTTGTTTGTTTTGCTGACGTTTGCGAAAGATTCCGGGAATCTTTATTCGTTCTGAATCAGCAACA
>NC_061088.1:73781508-73794008 GCF_015104395.2 Macrobrachium nipponense
AGTACATGTAAACATCAGAGGAAGTAGATTGTTTACCGAACTGTTTCACCCTTCCTCAGACTCATTTGTATTTCGATCTAGTTTAAACTAGACTTGCGCTGGCACGGCCTCTTGGTCTTTAGCCGCCCGTGTCATTTGTCTATAATTCAGCTTCCGTTCAACTTATCCTGAAGAATATACATATTCCCGCGCTTGATTGATTGCTTTCCCAATGAATTTGCAGATGAACTTCTCTTTTGATTCTTTTTTTCCGATTTTTGTTTCCTTTCCCAGGTCTGGTATTCGTCTTCCCTCTTGGAACATTTCCAAAGAGATTAACCTTGGGAACAATTTTCTCTCGTTTACTATTTTTAAAAGCTTAAAACTCCGTTAATGCTCTTTCAAACAATCCTGGGTTGGCAAGAGCAGCACGTGGCAGGAGAAAAAAAAAATCAGATCTGACACCTAAATGGCTTGGAAATTTTCATGAAAATCTTCTCTTAGTGTATTTATTTTTGTAAACGGTTTGTTTCCTGCCAGTTTTTTGCCTCGAGTTTAAAGGCTTCACCTTCGATAACTCCGTAACATTTATTTATCCCCCTGATACACATCATTGCTCCCAAACAAAACTTGAACATTAGTATAGTATAGTAAGTTGTGAGCATTTTCTCCAAGTTTCTTTCCATTGGAAGGGATTCATATGCTTCTTTGTGTTCAACAATTATTATTTCTAAAGCTCGGCCGGTTTTTCCACCACGCTTCGAAATGACACTTCATGTACTACAATCTCATTTAAAGTAATATTAGCCCTTTCTCGTTCTTATAACTCAGAATTAGGCACATCCCCCTTGAGGATAATTATTCAAAGGTGTTCTATATTTAGAACACGCTGAGGGCTGAGATTACAAGGATAAAAAAATGTCTCATCTTTCTTTGCCCCCCCTCCCCTCCCCTCCCCTCCCCCCCCCCCCTCCCCATCATAAGCAACTTTCGAAAATGGATTCAGTGGAGATGTAAAATTATCAGGTCCTTTTACTGTTGTTTAGAAGGTAAAAATATATTCTTTATACCGCTGCCGCGTCACATCGATTTACTAATGATGGAACAGCCCACGTGTCTGAATAGACGAATGCTATTCCAGAGTAAGTAAAATTCCAAGAAGATGGCCGAGACAATTCATCCTGGCCTGTAGTGGAAAAGTGGGAAGAAGTATGAGTAAGGATTTTGTCCCTGCACTGTGTAAGTAAGAGTCGAAAGAATAATGGAAGGAAAGCTGTTGTGGTTGTTTAATCTCTGGCGTAGTTTTATTTCAGTTCGAGTCTAGAAGAAAGATATATACACAATCCTCGTACAGTTCCTCTCTTGACTCAGAGTCTTGAGTCTGGGAGATGGGTGTTTCTTAAATAAAGAGAACATGAATTCTCTTCCAGCAACTAATCTTTGAAACCCAAAGGCGTTGTTCCACTTTCACAGTTAAGCTGACTTTACATCAGATGGCCAATCTTATTTTTCTTTCCCATATTCCTACACTAAGGGGTCGGTTGCCTGATGCGCCTTCTCCACTGCCTTCTATCAAAGGCATCATCATCCTCCACCAAACCTCTTCTCTCCATATCTTCCTTCAATTTATCTCGCCGTTTAATTCTCTGTCTTCCTCTCGATCTTCTTCCTCTAAGAGGTTCTTACGAAACCCTCTTCACTTTCTCCTCGTCATCCCTCCTCAACATATGCCCATACCACCTCAATCGTAACTCTCTTATCACCTCTGTCATCTTTACTAAGCCTGCCCTTCTTATTTCGTCATTTTCCAATCTCTCAAGCAGCGATATTCCCATAATCCACCTCAGCATTCTCATGGCCAATATTGATGATAAAACTGAAGCCACCTGTATCATTGGTGTTCCTAAGACACCGGTTCACAAACGTGATAGGCTATCCTTATCCCTTCAGAAATCAAAATAAACATATATATATATATATATATATATATATATATATATATGTATATATATATGTGTGTGTGTGTGTGTGTGTGTGTGTGGTGTGTGTGTGTGTGTGTGTGTGTAACTTCTATATTTCAAACTCTTCAGCAAAGTGCAAAAGTTACACACACACACACACACACATATATATATATATATATATATATATATATATATATATATATATATATATATATATAAAGGGAGAGAGAGAGAGAGAGAGAGGAATCGATAGGTGCTCGTTTAGAGAATGGAGTTCAGTGATGCATGTCAACTTCACGGAACAAACTTCAGTAGTTTCTATGTACCTACTAACGCTCCCTTCGATCAAATTGATTGAAAAGAGCACGGCTCGGATCACGGGAAAATCAAAATAGTACTAACAGTGGAAAATAGTTATAGCACAATAAAACTGAGGAACGATAGAAGTACAAAAACAAGATAGCAGAGGATCACTGAATTCAAAAAAAGGAGTTGATACATCAGCGGCTAATGAGAAAACCTCGAAACAAAACAATTGGATAAAAAAAATATGAATACACTAAATATACTAGGTAGGCTTCATATCTGACTGTATGCATGAGTGTGTGTACTGCATTTGTTCATTTACATTTAGTATATACTGCGAAATAATTATTGATTTTGCATCAATTTATTTCAGCCTAAAACATCTATGACGTGTATGTAATTGCAATAGCCCCAGTGCCCTCTTAACTTCTCGAATACTTCACAGTTTTTGGATGTGCCTTGTCACTGCAAAGCCTTGGATCCGTATGCAAGAATATGAAGCAAATTCCGATGTCCGATAGCAGGCTTCGAGCCCACATCCAAAGTATCAGCGCCAGGTCACGTTGCCAAGCTTATCCAAAAAGTGTAAAGAATTCGAGAAATGAAGAGGGCAATGTGGCTATGACTATTAAATGCGTACTTGGTAAAAAAAATACTATAGTAGATTCACATCATCCGTGCATTTGATGTCTAGGCCCGTCCCTTACGACGCTCCTGATTGGCTGTTGATAAACCAATCAAAGGCCTGGAAACTGTCTCTCGAGAGAGTTCACATGGACAGGATGTGTGTTCCACCTCTGCTGAAAAATAAGTCTTTCAAAAGTATCCCCCAGGAGAGATGGAGCATGCATCCTGCCTATGAGAACTCTCTCGAGAGACTGAGAGTTTCCAGCCCTGTCACTGGCTTATCAACAGCCAATCAGGAGCGTCGTAAGGGAACTGGCCTAGACATCAAATGCACGGGTGATGTGAATCAACTATAGTAGATTCTACGTACATCTACAGCGCGTGAACGCATTGCGGAAGCCCGATTCGTAATTACATTCAAGATGGTTTTTTTTTTATTCGAGTGATCACTCAATTTCGGAAAATGTTATTGCGGCTCGTTCTCTGCGCCTAAATCCAGTTATAGAAATGACTGTTTGGGTTTCCGCAAAGTAATTAAAAAGCCCAAAATAGCGGTTTGTTACTATATTAACTTTGATGTTTATGCAATTTCGCCCAATAATAGTTCCGTTCGCTAAATTACGAGCGTGTTTAAAGTTGATGGGGCGTAATGGACGGTATGTATGGGAAATTCAATATATGCGGGGCAGTTATTATTTGGTATTAGATTCAAATGATGATGGGTCTAGTTCCAGCAACCAGAAATATGTGAGGTGCGTGAGCGTTAGGGAAAGTATGCTGAGATTGTAGTGTGCTGTGAGACATTATTATTATTATTATTATTATTATTACTGGGACAAACACTTCATCCACTTGTTAGCAAAAATATTGGAATTATGAGTTACGCCTTAAAGTTAAAAGAACCCTGTCGAAGGTTAAAGATATCAAAATTCTCTTCTTGACAAGAAAAAGATTAAATTAAACTAATTTTTATTATTTTTTGTAATTTATTTATTTATTTATTTATTTATTTATTTATTTATTTATTTATTTATTTATTTAGTATTATTTTATTATTATTATTATTATATTATTATTTATTATATATTTATTATTATTATTTTATTATTACGGGGGGGAGAGGGGACAAAACACTCCCATCCACTTGTTTAGGCCAAAAATATTAGAAATATGAGTTACGCCATAAAGTTAAAAGCGTGGACAGTCTGCCGAAGGTTAAATATATAAAAAATTTCTTCTTGACAAAAAAGAAATATATTAAATGAAACTAAATGAGATTAAATGTAAATGGAAAGTCTTCTCTCCAGCAGAGGACTATTCGAGAGAGGAGAGGTACCACGGGCGCCTTCACCTCCGGCGGAGCAATATGTCGAACATCGAAAGGGCAAGGACGAGAACCCTTAGGATGACCTTCATCATCGTCATGGCCTTCATCTGGTGCTGGACGCCCTATGCCCTGGGCACTCTGTGGTGAGTAGTCGCCTTTATTTCCTGGGGACTGTGGTGAGTAGTCGCTTTCATGCCCTGGGAACTGTGTGGTGAGTAGTCGCAAAATTTTATGCCCTTGGGACTCTGTTGTGAGTAGTCGCTTTCATGCCCTGGGGACTCTGTTGTGAGTAGTCGCTTTCATGCCCTGGGGACTCTGTTGTGAGTAGTCTCATTCATGCCTGGGCACTCTGTGGTGAGTAGTCGCCTTTATTCCCTGGGGACTGTGTGGTGAGTAGTCGCAAAATTTTATGCCCATGGCACTCTGTGGTGAGTAGTCGCCTTTATTCCCAGGGGACTCTGTTGTGAGTAGTTGCTTTCATGCCCTTGGGACTGTGTGGTGAATAGTCTCATTCATGCCCTGGACACTCTGTGGTGAGTAGTCGCTTTTATGCCCTGGGGCACTCCCTGTGAGTGGTCGCTTATACATTTCAGATGCTGGGACACATTGTGGTGAATATTCATTCATGCCCTGGGCACTCTCCGGGTTTTAGTTGCTTATTCCCTGGGCATTCATTGGTGAGTAGTTGCCCTGGGCACTCTTTGATGAGTAGTTGCTTTTATGCCTTGGGGCACTCCCTGAGAGAGTTGTCGCCCATACATTTCAAATATTAGGACAGTGTAGTGAGACGACGTCTCTGCCTTGGATATTCTCTGATAAGTCATTGGTGAGTAGACACATAGCTCAGGGCCACTCCCTGGTGAGTAGTCGTTTATGCCCTGGGTACTTACATTTCAAGTTCTTGACACACTCTGATAAGTAGTCGTTTATTGGCCTGGCCCCGTAGTATTCTAGGTAGGTAATCGCCTTTATTGATGCCTAAAGTAATCTCTTGTGTGTACACGTATGCCTCGGATACAAGCCTTTGGCCCATTGCATGTAAAGTGTGAAGATACTGTTTGCCGGTGATCTGCTTAAGAACTTGCATGACAAAGATTGTATTTGTAGAGATACCTGCGTCACTGCCTCATGGAAAATAAACTTTTTCTGTTCTTTATGTTATATGCAGCACAGTAAACATTATAGTGTTTTTAGAGACTTTATATTTATTCAACCTTTTTATGAAGATAGTTTGGCCCATTTGACTGTAAGTCACTTGCTGGTTGAGTGTCCCAGTCCTGGGGATCATGGGAGTGGCATGTTCATCTTTCCCGAGGTCTTGGGGAAGGGTCGGTGTATGATGCCATTTTGGACTTATTATTGAATCTGCTCTTCTTTTAAAGCTTCAGTAAAAGTGATTTTTTTCCTTTTTTTTCTATACATAATTGGTATCGGCATTAATGAACTTTTAGTGTATAAGCGCTAAATGGCCTGAGCTGCCTCAGTGCTTGGCTTCTGAGCCAAAAAACCACAATTCGCTTCAATTCAGTTATGTTATTTTAATCTTATTTCTCAGTTCTCTTTTTATTCTTCCCTGGGGACACAGAATACTCAACCTCTTCTTCCTGTTGCTGTGGAAGGGGGCTGAGCTAATGCTTTGGAAAATTCTATTATTTCCAGCACTAACTGAGACGAAGACTGCGTTTTTCGGAATGGTCTTCAGTATTTAGCTATATACTCATACCACGAAAACAATGATGTTCTGGAAAATTTTTTATGAACTCAAACATTTTCTTAGGTATGTTCTATCCGTGAGCTTCGTTTTCTATAACAGCCTCTGTAGCTGTTTTCTCAGAGTAAAAATTTCTGTTCCATTACAATAATGTTGCTATTGGGTGAAGCACACTCTGTAAAATCCTTTTTTTTTTATTGCGTGAAGACTTAACTAGTTAATGATGTAACTAGTAGTTAGTCGGCTGTGGTGTGTTTCAACCAAGATAGAGAAGGGGACTGGCTAGCAACCTCATCCCAAGAGACCTTTTGAAGCCACCAGTCTCCTCTGAAGGGAAAAGGAGGTATTGTGATAGTACACATACACTATATATATATATATATATATATATATATATATATATATATATGTGTGTGTGTGTGTGTGTGTGTGTGTGTGTGTGTGTGTGTGTGTGTGTGTGCTAAAAAATGTAGTTATTAAGATTACTGTATTAGGTAAAGAATGGTACTGCATTAGAGCAATGTCAATACAGATATCGTACCATGTTTGAATATATATATATATATATATATTTATATATATATATATATATATATATTATATATATATATATAGATATATATATATACATATATATATATATATATATATATATATATATATACAGAGAGAGAGAGAGAGAGATAAACATCAATGCGAACGCAACAGATATAGACGAAAAACAGAATTGAACATTGGATAAAAGTCCGAAATCGGATCACGTGAGAGAGAGAGAGAGAGAGAGAGAGAGAGAGAGAGAGAGAGAGAGAGGTTTATGCTTCTGATAGCATATAACGAGAGAGAGGGCGATTGATTAAGAGGTTTCGATTGCAGTTCAACGGTGTAATCAAATCAAACTGTTATTGCTGCGTCATTGGGAAATGCTCGAGTTTCATTTACGCAGTTTGGTGACGGTCCATTGGGAAGGTCAGTGAAACGACCCGGGAGTGTAATATATATTACGAGTTTGTACATTATATATATATATACATATATATATATATATATATTATATATATATATATATATGTGTGTGTGTGTGTGTGTGTGTGTGTGTGTGTATAAAGCTGACGGTCGGACTGTGTAGTATGTGTGTTTATTCGCTATATTCGGCGAAACTACTGGACCGAATTGAATCAAAGTTAGACCATACACGTAGATTTTATATGTCATATTTTTTAACTGAGTGCCCTTTTGATCTGGTTATCCGGCCGAATATCCAGCCATGCTAACTTTTTCTAGTCATCAGGACTGGATTAGAAATCGACATACTACAAGGTTTTCAGTTTCTGTAAAGGAAAACTATTGAGATGGCTTTGTCTGTCCGTCCGCACTTTTCTTGTACGCCCTCGTATCTTAAAAACCGCTGAGCCTAGAGGGCTACAAATTGGTGTGTTGATCATACACCCTCCAATCATCAAACATACCGAAATTCAGTCCTCTAGCCTCAGTAGTTTTTATTCTATTTAATGTTAAAGTTAGCCATGATTGTGCGTGTGGCAACGATACAAGACAGGCCGCCACTGGACCGTGGTCAAAGTTTCTGGATCGCGGCTCATTCAACATCATACCGAGACAACCTTAAGATAGATCTATTTTCGGTGGCCTTGATGATACGCTGTACAGAAAACTCGATTGTGCCGAAGAAACTTCGGCGCGTTTCTTCTTGATTATTCCTACTTGCAGACGTTTCAAATTTTATTGGTTGGCAGGTCTTCTTCTCTCTCCGGCTGGCTGCGCGACGGCGTGGGCATTCCTGGTGGTCCGTAAGACGCGTCTTATGCCGCGGCTTGCCAAAGCCAAGGGCATGATTCGTCGCGTCCAGGGGCGTTCTGTCACTCGTGTCTCCCTTGGGATCCTCACGGATGTCCTGTGGTTTCCCTGAAGGAGGGAGGATGAAGCCTCTGTTCCTCTGACTATTTTCACGGAGGTCGTTGTTGATTTATATACTCACTGCTTCTGCTGTGCTCTATGCACGACCGTAAACCGACTCTAGAAGATTAATTAGATTAAAGTTAAGTACGTCTTAGTTTAACCAGACCACTGAGCTGAATAACAGCTCTCCTAGGTCTGGCCTGAAGGATTAGATATTTTTAACGTGGCTAGGAGCCAATTGGTTACCTAGCAACGGGACCTAGAGCTTATTGTGGGAACCGAGAAATTAATTTTTAACCGCCAGAAATAATTTCCTCTGATTCCACGTTGGCAATAGAGAATTACTAGGAAGCACAGAGATCTTGCATAGAGAAGCCCGGTTCCACGGATTGGCTGTATGTATGAACATGTTTATGTTAGAGTAGCATCTCCATAGACAACTATACATTTGTATTCCTACGTCGGATCAGTTAAATTAAAAAAAGATAGATAGATAAATAAATAAAATGGAACGAGAGTAATACATACAGCCTGACTTAAATAAAAATACAAATTCACAGACAAAAAGAAATCGTACTCCCAGATGTTAATGGAACAGAGAGAGAGAGAGAGAGAGAGAGAGAGAGAGAGAAATCGTACTCCCAGATATAAATGGGAGAGAGAGAGAGAGAGAGAGAGAGAGAGAGAGAGAGAGAGAGAGAGAGAAATGCCCCGATGACGACACGAGACATCTCAGAACGAAGTAATCCAGAGCATATCTGGCGGGGGAGTTTAATCCCCCCCAAAAAAGATTAATGGGGGGATTCAGAAGACTTCGAGGTATACTAGAAGTTAATTAAGGAAATGGCTCTCGCTTCTCTCTCTCTCTCTCTCTCTCTCTCTCTCTCTCTCCTAATTAACACGCAAAACCTCTATTCAAGCAGTTTACCGTACTCGCTCGGCTCTGATCGCGTCATCATCAGTTAACAGTGTGGTCAAAGAGATTATTGCAAAGGGAAAAAATTCTCTCTCTCTCTCTCTCTCTCTCTCTCTCTCTCTCTCTCTCTCTCTCTCTCTTATTGATCCTTCAAATGCTAGTGGAAGTGGACTCGCCGTGGTGAAACTCATGGCACTGATAGAATAATCTTCCCCTATTCTGTTTCAGTGGAACAGAACAGGAAAGGGGGAATGGTTATTTATTGAATAATTTTACATGTCATATATATATACATGCATCCGTGTATATGAAGACTTGTACCTGCATATAACTAGAATAATACTTTTCAGAAATACGACTCTTTCGGTTATACTACCTGTGTAGCCTATGCCCATTCAGTCGCTTGAAAAACAAAATACACCTCTTCACAACATGATACACGCGTTGGCCCTTACCGTTTACAGAGTTCAAGCGAAGATTTTAATGGGAACTCCGGCAATATGAAAATGAATTCTGTTCTATTTTATTTTGATACGTTTTTATCTATGTGCTTTCCTCTTCATTTATTTTTTCTGTCATAATAAGTGGGGTCTCTTCTTTCTGTATTTCCATTTACCTCCTCTTACTTCTTCGTAATGAGCGCCATAGTCTTAGGAAGCTTGAATTTCAAGTCAGTGTCCCCTGTGGGCCTGTTCTTTATGAAGTAGAGTTTCATCTTCTAAATAATAGTAATAATAACAATAATAATAATAATTACAACCTGGGGAGGCACGCGTGTGCTCATTCAGAAGAAAAAAGCAGGGGAGACGCTTTTTGTTGTACCCAACAATTTACTTAACGTACAGTGACGTCCTCTCTCTCTCTCTCTCTCTCTCTCTCTCTCTCTCTCTCTCTCTCTCTCTCTCTTCATCGCAGTTAGCTCCCGCCTACGTGCCGGAGAAGAGTAATGAGGGCTCTGCAGTATTTTCTCCATCTACCGTCCGAAGAATCAAAGCCCCGTTATCTGAATGCGCCCAATCTTCTAATTAAGACCAAAAAAAGTGGTTACAATATTCCATGTGATTCTCTTGGCTGAAAAGCCCAGGCACTCCCTTATATTGGTGTTGATAAAGGCTACAGTGAGTTGTGTCTTCTTCTTCTAATAAGCTTGAAGATCAACAGTCAGGGTGAATGATATGCGTTTCTTGACTGCAACAGGATCAAGTGGAAATACTGTTCCCTTTTTACCAGATACTTATGTAATGCTAATAATTGGGTACGTTTGTCAATACAAACCCTTTGGATGCAAAAATATGAAGTAATTCTGACGTTCGTAGCAGGATTCGATCCCTCATCCATAGTATCAGAACGAGGGCGAGTTGCCGACCTGACCATAAGAGGAAGGATGCATTCAGAAGCACAGGGTTAAAATCATGTTTTTTTTTTGTTTTTTTTTTTTTTTTTTTTTTTTTTTTTTTCACGGTCACGTAGGTGGATTGGAATTTCATCTCTACCCAAAGTGGTTAAACAGCCATTTTTATTAGTTTTCCTATAATCTCTTCCCCTCATGAAAAGTTGGCATCAGATAAAACCAAACAGAAGTCACTGCTCTATTCTCCTTTAAACTCCTCATCCAAGAACGTTCTACTACCCTGCAACCTTTATATATTTATATATTGATATATATATATATATATATATATATATATATATATATATATATATGTATATATATAAAATTGTAAGATTTTCGCTCCTGATGACCGTTAAGTTTAATAATAAACATATGTATATATATATATATATATATATATATATATATATATATATATATATATATATATATATATATATATATATATATATATATATATATATATATATATATATATATATATATATATATATAAATATATATATATATATATATATATATATATATATATATATATATATATATATATATATATATATATATATATATATATAGCTAAGATTTTCGCTCCTGGTGAGCTTAAATTTAATAATAAATAGGACAGCGAGAAGACTGGAGATCTTTTCTTCTTTTTATTAACACCGTCCGTGTCAGGAATCCTTTCCCATCTTCAGGGCTATAAATAGAATTAATTCTATTTATAGCCCTGAAGATGGAAAGGATTCCCAAAACGTCGGTGTAAATAAAAAGAAGAAATTATCTCCAGTCTTCTCGCTGTCCTGTCATATATACTATATATATATATATATATATATATATATATATATTATATATATATATATATATATGTACACATGCATTCATACATACATCCATACCCATACACACAGTGAAATCTCACCAGAGGCATCTTTTTATACCTTTTTGCTTGCTATGCCATTTGCCTTTATTTTGCTCCGGTCTCACACTTGGTTACGTTTGCTTGCATTTACTGCGTTATCAAATGTCCACAGCCGTTTCATAATGCCTTACCTCTAGTTATTATCCTCATGGGCTCACCACCTTCATAGGGCCTTGCACGTTCAACTGTAAGTGGTACTGAAAGGCTCTTGCAAAGTGTGCCTTCTTAGTACCGCAGGGAACTTTGCATTCTGCCTTTTCCCTATCAGTTGTCATACCTCTCTAACGTATAAGAGGCCATTTTCCCCATTCTTTTCAGGGCAGTTCCTTCGAGAAGATCTTATGAGAGCCTGGAAACGTGGCTCACTTGTCTTGTGAAGTTTTTCTATTAAAATAATTGACAATAAGAACAATCACCAGATGTCTTTTGAGGAAGAATGTGTAAAAACTATATATGCCAGACAGATACAGCATCCTTGAGATGACCCTCAACACCTCCATTCTCTTCTTCTCCTCCTACAGGAACTTCATAGACCCAGAGACCTTCCACAGCATGAACCAGCAGGTGCAAGACATCTTGTTCATCATTGCCGTCAGCAACTCTGTTGTGAACCCGATCATATACGGACGGTACTCCATCAGCTGCTGCCGGGGCCTCTGGTACAAGGCGGGTGACTTCTGTTGCTGCTGCTGCTTCTGCTGCTGCCCCCACCAGAGGAGGAGGATGGCAACCGACCATCCTCCCAACATCAACTCCTCCAAGAGCAACGGCCACTTCAACGGTGAGTCGCTCACGTTTTCTTCTTTGTGTTGAGTGACGCCTCTGCTTAATGGACCCCACCTTAGTGGGTTTCCGTTCTTATCAGTTACTGTATTTTGATTATGTCTTCCTATACCACCATTTCGGATTTGATAAGTTTGTTGATGTATCCGTTAAATTGATTGTTCAGTGTAACGTAAAGATTAACTTAGGTTAGGAACTATGTGGAATTGCTGTTAAACACAAGACATCTAGAAAATATTCAAGCGCAGGCTGTAGTATAGGGTCTTTGTTACTTACTAGAAAGACCAGACCCCCAAAGTGTCTATTAAGTTGAGGTGTTACTGTATTTGAATGTTGGTAGTTAATCATTGGTAGTTAATCATTTTAATTCAGTTGTATTTCCTTATTCATTTCAAATTACTCTTCATTCCTAGTCACCCACATTCCATTTCAACCACCTACTTAATTTCACCTATCTCCTCAACTTTCTCAGAGTGTTTCAGCTCACTGTAAAGAAATGTCTGGTGAACTCAGGGCTGATGCATAAATTTAAATTTCTGTTTCAACAATGAGTGATAATGTCACTAACAATATCACAGTGAATAAAGGTAACTCTGTCATTTGAATTCTTGAGTAACATAAGTCAGAAAGAAGGTTGTAAACAAAATTGCATTGCTTC
>NC_061088.1:73796508-73801508 GCF_015104395.2 Macrobrachium nipponense
AATATATATATATATATATATATATGTGTGTGTGTGTGTGTGATGTATATATATATATTATATATATATATATATATATATATAAATATATATATATATGTATATATATATAATATATATATGTCGTGTGTGTGTGTGGTGTGTTGTATTGTAATATATATATATTATATATATTATATATAATAATTATGTATATATATATATATATATAGATATATATAATATATATATTGATATATATATAATATATATATATATATATATATATAATATTTTTGTAGCTTTTAATAACTGGTCTCTTCTTTCTTTATTTCCTGCTATCCTCTCTCAATTTATATAGATGAACACCATATTCTTTGGAAGTCTGAATTTCAAGTCAGTGGTTCCTGTTGGCCTGTTCCGTATGAATAGGGGTTTATTTTCTGAATTATATATTCAAATATACGTTATATACATATTTATTCCGCAGGCGGTGCATCATAGGCATGACTTCGTTCTTTGCACCATCTCTTCGGCCCAAAGCTGCAACACTTTGCATTCCTTTTACTGTACCTCGGCTCCTATTCTCTTTCTCCATCTTACTTTTCCAACACATCCCACTGTGGGAACTTCTTTACATGCAAGATATGTGACGCATGGAATAAACTGCCACCAGAAGTTGTAAACAGCAACATTTTAAAAGAAAGCTAGACAAAATTGTCAGGACACTGTGAATGCACAATAAAACCTGCTCCTAGAGATGAGTGAGCACACGATGTCTCCTCGGACGGACTAACAAGTCTTTGAGACATCCTAATCTTTGTAACTCCTGTTACAACTTTAAAACCTTTTCACTCCCAATTTCCCTTTCAGCGCTGAATGACATTATAGGTCCCAGTGCTTGGCCATTAGCCTAAATTTTATAACTTCCATTCCCTCCACCCTCTGCTGTTCACACACACTTGTTGTTGAACTGCTCTCTCTCTCTCTCTCTCTCTCTCTCTCTCTCTCTCTCTCTCTCTCTCTCTCATATCCGTGGTATTGACCTTGAGAGCAGGTCGGAATATAGAAACCCATAATTTAGTCAAGCTGCGTATCTACCCATTTACAATTCGGCCTCTCCCTTCCAGCCTCAGTGCGTTTGGCAACCAAATCTAAACACATTTCTGCCCCGATGACGAAGTTGGTCTTCTGGTTTTGGTTCAATCACGTCATCCAAATTGTCGAATCTGTTTTTATAGAAATTTCTACGTGCGGATCCACGTTTCGGATTTGCCCCAATAACTAGAGTTATATTCCTGTTTGGAATATTGCCTGTAATACGCGGTGCCTTTCCGTTATTCATTTCGTTTCCTAGTAGATTTGAATCGAAGTAAGACTGTCCGAATGGAAACCAAACATCGCTTCCTCTGTCTCTTGTCTTCTCTTCCCCGAAACAAAACGCCTAAATTCAGTTATAATTTTTTATGGAAGATGTCAGTTTTTACTTTAGTTTTAAAATAATTTATTATTTTATATATTCAGTTCATAAATTCACTGACATATATCTCAAAACAAATTCATTACACCGCAGAATAACCCTTTGGATTCCAGTGCTTGGCTTCAAGCCTAAATTCCATAGTCCATTTCCATTCCTTTCGAAACAAAACGCCTTCTGTCTCATGTGAATAGATAGTAGGCAACCTGGAAATGAAGTGAAAATCACCGCTCATTATAGCGTGAATTATCCTCCCCCTTAGCACCGCACCTACTAAGTGTGAAGGACTATAAGTTTTACCCACTGTTCGTCCGTATGTCAGCGTGCGTGTCACGCTCACCTTTTCATCTTGGGAGATTGTACGACTGTTACGTTTGTCTGTATGTCTGTCTGTCAGTGCTTACTTGCCTCGTTTTCTTTCATGTCAAAACTGCTCCTACATCTGAAATCAAGCATCCAAATGACTTGGAAAATCGACCGTTAGGAGTAGTGCCGTTGGTTCACCTCACGCGGTGCGCTGTAGGCATTATGTAAGGTTCTTTGCAGCGTCCCTTCGACCCCTAACTGTAACCCCTTTCATTTCGTTTACTGAACCTCCGTTCATATTATCTTTCTTCCATCTTAACTTCCACCCTCTCCTGACAATTGTTTCATGGTGCAATTGTGAGGTTGTCCTCCTGTTACACCTTTCAAACCTTTTCATTTTCGAATTCCATTTCAGCGCTGAGTGACTACATAGGTCCCAGTGCTTGGCCTTTGGCCTAAATTTCATACTCTATTCCATCCACCTTTTGTGAGAAGCATAAGGCCTCCTTCGGAATGTTCTTAAAGCTTGGGGGGGGGAGGAAATGGGACATCTATTTGTATATTCCATGTATATGGCCTTGAGCTGAAAATAAAAGTTATTATTTTATTATTATTATTATTATTATTATTATTATTATTATTATTATTATTATTATTATTATTATTATTATTATTTAGCATCTCTCAGATCGATTGTTTGTTTCTCACTCAAATCTTCTCGTTGAAAGTTCTTTCGTAGAACTCAGATTAACTGCTTTATTCTTCGCCACCACCCGTAACATTTCCCTTCCTTTATCCTTAGTCCCTTTCTTTAGATGTTCACCTGAACCTCTCAAAGTTTTGCTGGATTGAATTGAATATAGAAACGGATATGGACAATAAAAGGTCCTAAAAGGTGTAACAGCAGGAAAATCTCAAAGCAGTTGCATTATGAATCAGTTGTTAGGAGAGGGTGGAAAGTCAGATGAAGAAAGAGAATATGAAAGGAGGTACAGTAAAAGGAACGAAAGGGGTCGCAGCTAACGGCCGAAGGCTCGCTGCGAAGAACCTACAGTGCACCACATGAGGTGCATTGACGGCACTACCATCCTACTGGGATCTTCGAGTTTTGGAATTCGCTACCACCTTCCGTTTTCCTTGCAAGTCCCTCTCTTCCCTCACTGATTGCCAGTCCTATCGGCCGCCCCAGTGTGAAATATTGCAATTTAGTCCAACACAAAGACTTTTCTTATGCATTTAAATTTGCATACAAGAATAAGAGACGTGAGTGATTGAGTGTTGTCTGCATTCATCCTTTTGTATGAATTGGAATATGCATCCAAATGTTTAGTAGTTTAACTGTCACAAAATCCTAATGAAGAAGATGTAGAGGAACATAATGATGACTGAGTATTCATTGGCCGGACAACAAGCATACTGCTAGTACAAATTTTACGTGTATACCTATGCATGTACTCATTTATTTTTCACTCTTGTTAATCAAAATATAAGAATTTTGCATTTATGAACTTTATTACATTCATATATATATATATTATATATATATATATATATATATATATATGTGTGTGTGTGTGTGTGTGTGTGTGTATGTGCGTGTGTATGTGTGTGTTTGTGTGTACTCATCTCCATTCCAAGTTATGTTATGAAGACCCTCTTGATATTGAATATATTCTTGGAATGGCGGCTTTATCGGGAAACATTGAGAAGTCTGCAGTTGTTGTTCACGAGCAACAAGACGGCATAGAGAGAGAGAGAGAGAGGAGGGAGGGGGGGAGGAGGAGGGGAGGAGAAGAGGAGAGAGAGAGACGAGAGAGAGAGAGAGAGAGAGAGAGAGAGGAGAGAGATTCATTATATACAAACAAAGGAAAAGCGACGATTTTCTCATTACAACGTATTCGGCTTGAGGCTCCACTCGCCCGTAAAACGAGTGTGCGAGTGATAGACAGTAATCAAAGGAGGAGACAGATATCATTTCTCAGTAGCTGAAGACGACATTCAAATTCGAAATAATATGGGAATTGCATCAGGGATTAAATCACTTCCTTTGAGATGAAATGGGGAATGGAAAAGGCTCCGGGATTTTAATGCCTTACAGACAGACGCGCTGGATACCGGTATCACACCGGTATCGTTCGAATCGGGGTGAAAAGGATTCTGATTGATTTCCTTTGATATTCTTATGATGTGAAAACGTGATTTATTTATTTTTTTTTACTTATTTATTTATTATTGATTTGTTTATGAATGACAGAATTTTCATATCGCCTTCAGACGTAATTAAACTTTTTTTGGAGTAAAACACATTTAGTAGCTAAAAATAATTGTCTTCGATTTGAATATCCAGTGAAGAGTATTGCCAGTTTAAACGATTCAGTCAGATATTTATAAACATTAAAAAAAAACTTTTTAAGCTTGAATGGCTGACAAAATGGGAATTAAACATAAACGTAAATGCAGTTTTAATTGATTCCATCAATATTTCGTAAACACATTGATAAAATGTCTTTGAGAATTCAGTATTTGTAGACTGTTGAAAACCCTTCCAAAACATTAATGACTTTACAATTTTGGGACTCAATGGAAGGGTAACCGCAATTTAATCAATTCCAGCAAACATCCATAAATACAACCTGAATAAACCGTCTTTGAGACTTTGGTCCGTTTTGTTCAAATGGTGTAGAAGCCAATTGATGAAGACCCAATGTAACGCCCACACTCTTCTGTTTCTTCCCTTACCAGTTGCTTCAGGCAATACCAGGAGCACCATCTACAATAACTCAGCCAGAGACAAAATGGTGGTTGGTGTACGTTTGCAGGTAAGGGCGGTTCCTCACGCACTTTTGTAAACAAGGGGAAGGGTGGAAGAGAGAGAGAGAGAGAGAGAGAGAGAGAGAGAGAGATAGAGAGAGAGAGAGAGAGAGAGAGAGAGCTACCACAGCAAGAAGAAAATCAAGGAAAATGGTGAAAAAACAAAAGTAAAATAGGTTCAAAATAACGTGAAACCGCAGGAGGGCGGGAAAATCGTTCACTGGTGCGAAAGTTGATTTGGTGTGAAAAACAAAAGGTTTTCGTAAGCGCGAGAGAGAGAGAGAGAGAGAGAGAGAGAGAGAGAGAGAGAGAGAGAGAGAGATCCATCAGTTGATCTTGTTTTCTTTTTGCCTTAAGAGCCTTATTTTATAAGTTTGTTTCCACTCGCATAAAATCATTTACTTCTGGTAGATGTTTTCCAATGATG
>NC_061088.1:73806508-73821508 GCF_015104395.2 Macrobrachium nipponense
TATGCCCTGTGGGCATTATGGTGCATCTCACGTTATGCCCTGTGGGCATTACGGTGCATCTCGCGTTATGCCCTGTGGGCATTACGGTGCATCTCACGTTATGCCCTGTGGGCCTTACGGTGCATTTCACGTTATGCTCTGTGGGCATTACGGTGCATCTCACGTTATGCCCTGTGGGCATTACTGTGCATCTCACGTTATGCCCTGTGGGCCTTACTGTGCATCTCACGTTATGCCCTGTGGGCCTTACTGTGCATCTCACGTTATGCCCTGTGGGCATTATGGTGCATCTCACGTTATGCCCTGTGGGCATTACGTGCAATCTTCACGTTTATGCCCTGTGGGGCATTTACGGTGCATCTCACGTTATGCCCTGGGTGGTGCCTTACTGTGCATTTCACATTATGCCTCGGTGGCCATTACTGGTGCATCTTCACCGTTTATGCTCCCTGTGGGCCTATTTACTGGTGAATCTTCACGTTATGCCCTGTGGGCCTTACTGTGCCATCTTACGTTTATGCCCCTGTGGGCCTTACTGTGCAATCTTCACGTTATGGTTCCCCTGTGGGCCATTACTGTCAATTCCCACGGTTTATGATCCCTGTGGGCCATTACTGTGCAATCTTACACGTTATTGCCCTGTGGGCCTTAACTGTGCATACTGTTGCATCTCCGTTATGGCCCCCTGTGGGCCTTACTGTGCAATCTTACGTTATGCCCTGTTTGGGCCTTACCTGGTGGGCATCTCACGTTATGCCCTGGGGCCTTACTGGTGCAATTCTTACGTTATGCCCTGTGGGTCCATTACTGTGCAATCTTCACATTTATGCCCTGGTGGGGCCTTAAGTCTGTGCATCTTACGTTATGGCCCTGTTTGGGCTTACCTGTGGGTCATCTTAACGTTATGCCCTGTGGGCCTTACTGTGCATCTTACGTTATGCCCTGTGGGCATTACTGTGAATCTCACGTTATGCCCTGTGGGCCTTACTGTGCATCTTACGTTATGCCCTGTGGGCCTTACTGTGCATCTTACGTTATGCCCTGTGGGCATTACTGTGAATCTCACGTTATGCCCTGTGGGCCTTACTGTGCATCTTACGTTATGCCCTGTGGGCCTTACTGTGCATCTCACGTTATGCCCTGTGGGCCTTACTGTGCATCTTACGTTTTCCATGTGGGCTTGACTGTTAATCTTCACGTTATGCCCTGTGGGCCCTTACTGGTGCATCTTACGTTTTAGGCCCTGTGGGCCTTACTGTTGCATCTTACGTTATGCCCTGTGGGCATTACTGTGAATCTCACGTTATGCCCTGTGGGCCTTACTGTGCATCTTACGTTATGCCCTGTGGGCCTTACTGTGCATCTTACGTTATGCCCTGTGGGCCTTACTGTGCATCTTACGTTATGCCCTGTGGGCATTACTGTGAATCTCACGTTATGCCCTGTGGGCCTTACTGTGCATCTTACGTTATGCCCTGTGGGCCTTACTGTGCTCTTCACGTTATGAACCCTGTTGGGCCTTTACTGTGCATCTTCACGTTCTTCCCACTGCCCTTGGCCTTACTGTGGCATCTTCACGTTATGCCCGTGGGCATCTTACGTTATGGCCCTGTGGGATTACTGGAATGCATCCTTACGTTATGCCCCTGTGGGCCTTTACTGGTGCATCTTACGTTTAATGCCCTGTGTGGCATTACTGTGAATCCCTCACTTTTGGCCCTGTGGGCCTTACTGTGCATCTCACGTGTTATCCGCCTGTGGGCCTTACTGTGCAATCTGCACGTTATGCCCTGTGGGCCTTACTGTTGGCATCTCACGTTCTTGAAACCCTGTGTGGCCCTTACGGTGGGCATCTTCACGTTATGGCCCTGTGGGCAATCTTACCGTTTATGCCCTGTGGGCCTTATGTGCTCTTACGTTATGCCATGTGGGCCTTATCTGGCCCATCTTTACGTTATGCCCTGTGGGCATTACTGTGAATCTCACGTTATGCCCTGTGGGCCTTACTGTGGCATTCTTACCGTTACTGGCCCTGTGGGCCTTACTGTGCAGGCTTACGTTATGTCGCCCTGTGGGGCATTACTGTGAAATCTCAACGTTATGCACCTGTGGGCCTTACTGTGTCATCTTAACGTTATTTGCCCTGTGGGCCTTACTGTGCACTCTTACGTTAATGCCCGGTTGGGCCTTACTGTGTTGCATTCTTACGTATTTTGCCCTGTGGGCGATTACGTGTAAATCTCCACGTTTTAATGCCCTGTGGGGGCCTTACCTTACTGTGGCATGCTTGAACGTTTAATGCCCTTGTGGGGCCTTACTGTGCATCTTATTACGTTATGCCCTGTGGGATTACTGTGAAATCTCAACACTTATGCCCTGTGGGCCATTACTGTGGCAATCTTGTTCAACGTTATGCCCTGTGGGCCTTACTGTGCATCTTACGTTATGCCCGGTGGGCATTACTGTGAATCTCACGTTATGCCCTGTGGGCCTTACTGTGCATCTTACGTTATGCCCTGTGGGCCTTACTGTGCATCTTACGTTATGCCCTGTGGGCATTACTGTGCATCTCACGTTATGCCCTGTGGGCCTTACTGTGCATCTCACGTTATGCCCTGTGGGCATTACTGTGCATCTCACGTTATGCCCTGTGGGAATTACTCAAGGGTGTTTTTTAAATTTTTCTTTGCCTCCTCACTTCTTTTCTTCCTTCAGTCTTGCTGTCCAACACCTCTTGATCATTATTGCTTAGTGCAACTGGGAGGGGGGAGGGGGGAGTTGCCCCAGTTCTATCTTTAGATCCAGGTCCTTCATCTCCTTTATTTTTCTATCTCCTTATCTAGCTGTCCAACCGCTCTTAACTCCCTGCTAAGTAATTTATTTAATTTATTTTTTTTAATGACTAGCTTCTTCTTTTTTAATTTTTTATTACCTACTGTTGTTTCTTTCAAATGAACACCATATTCTTTGGAAGCTTTAATTTCAAGTGAATGGCTTCTATGAGCCTGTTCCCTTCGAAGGGGTTTGATTTCTGAATATAGTGATAATAACATTTTTAAACAATTCTCATAGTAGCATGAGTCTTGAAATGGGGAAACAGATCTTCGGTTATGTATATATACATATCCTTCAAGATGAATCTGTACAGATCTATCTTTAAATATAACTGTGGATTTATTTCTCCAGTAATGATAATAATGATACAATATAATAATAATGAATTATCCGTCCTGAAAACCGGTGGACCGCACAAAAAGTACATGCCATCGATAAATGCGGAGAACGTATCCATGAACCCTGAGTGTTCTCTGGTCTTGTACTTCAGGAGACATCTTATTCTTATTCTTCCTGAGATGCCTCGTCAGTCACTCAGACTATATAGCTATTCCGGCAGATATGTGGCATAGCCAGAGAGCTTGTGAGGTCCATGGTTGACTGAGGCCCTCTGGCTCTAGTGAAAGACAGAGCCCTGAACAGCCTAAACATGCTGTCCCTACCAGGGAGTGATCAAAGGCCCCTGGTTCTTGAATTGTCTTCCATGACGTAAACGTTTGTGAGCGTTTTTTTTTTTTTTACCCATTTGTCAGTATAATTACAAGAAGTCTTCTTTGCGTTTCTTATGCATACATATATAGATCATATTCATCCCAGTGGAACTATCCTTAGTAAATGAGTTGGGAGTTTTGGCGAGTTTATTCTAAGTAGATGACCTTTCTAATTTATGATATTCAAATATCCGTGTATGTATGTATGTATATATATACTATATATATATATATATATATATATATATATTATATATATATATATATATATATATATATATATATACACTCACACACACACACACACACACTTAAATCAACAGTAGAAAGGTAATCGAAACAGGGACTTGGAACAAGTACTTTCGCAGTATATTCTACATTTTCAAGTTCACACTGAATATAAAAGAAGTTGACAGGCCTTTACATACAAAATCAGAAATAGGGGGCGGGGTTACAATTTATTAATCTGGGCAGCATCTTCTTTAAGAAAAGGAGATAAGGAAAGAGGATCAAGGTATAATCCTGGGTGAAGATTTAAGTTCATTGTTGACGTCCCTTCCATGAAGGTGGTTCTCCAGCAGGTTCCTTTTTCGGTGATCTTTGACCCTGCAGATTATCGAGGAATTATCCCAGTTAATAGCATGGCCTGTCTTAAGCCAATGATCCGCAATGCCATTATTAGATAATTCTCTTGAAATGGCATATTTGTGCTGAGACATCGTGCATTTAGCCCTTTAGAAGTCTGCCCAACATAAATCTTATTACACTCTCTACAAGGAATACTGTATACAATATTGTTTGAATATGGAGGGCTATTCTCATTTAGTTTATTCCTCAAAATATTATTATATTTAAATACTAAATTAATATCAATAGCTTTTAAAATGAAATTAGGATGAAATGGATTTAAGAATATTTCACTTACCTTTCTACCGTGGATTTAAGGATATTCTCAAGTACTCGTTCCTTCGTCCTACATTGGATATATATACTTTGTATATATAGGTGTGTATATATATAAGTAATGTATATGTATGTGTGTTTAGTGGAAGGTGGCTACATTTCTAAACCGTTATTCATGTCTTCCTTAGCTTCCCCTTAACTATAAATATCGCGAAATATTTTCGTGTCAGATTATTTTTGGGACTGAATTGAATTAAAATATCCGGGAGATTTTGTATCAACCCCATGACAAGTTGAACTTAGGCGTAAATCGCTTAAAATAGCGTCATCCAAATGCAGTCAAAACAGAACGAATCGTCGAACTTCAAGTCAAGGCTAAGCGCTGAAGGAGTTTGTTTTCAAAATGGACTCCAAAAATAGAAAGCTGGAAAAGTTTGAGCGCGGATTGTTTGCATGGTCGGTGGGTTTGGAAAGAGGTCATTTGTGCAATTGAAGAGAAACAGGGAACATAGCAAGAACTCAGGAACGAGTCCTGAAAGAAACGATGAGGAACGTGAGAAATAGTATTATGTAGTTTTCACAAGGGAGAGTTGAGTCTATTCATATTTATCGAAGTGAGATGTGGATAATGAATATGAATCAATGGAAAACGTTTGAAAGCTGTTGGCTTGAGTTACCTATGTAGTCGATATGGGAAATACGGATGGGTGAAAGGTAACAAATATAAGATATGAAAAAATGATTAGCAAAGTTGGCCAAAAATACTTTAAGGGGGTCTGTTCTTGTAGAGAGAATGAGACATGATAGGTTCGTGGAAAGCGCGTAGATAATTATAAATCCTGGAATAAACGAGGATACTCAAGAGGCACTGACCAGATCGCTTAACAGTCACGAAAGAATGAAAGGATCTGATTATATATATATATATATATATATATATATATATATATATATATATATATATATGTATATATATATATATATATATATAGAATGAAATTCGAAAAATGACGCATGTTACAGAAAAACACACTCAAAAATCCCTTTAAAAGAATCCATTGTAATTTTTATGTCAGTGCTAATGGACGTAAACTTCTGTTTTGATTCATTAAAAAAATTGTTTACAGTAGTGCTTTGAGTGATGTGTGTGAACGTTCTGCCGTTTAGGTTGATTGCGGATAATTGGTTGGACGTGAATTTTCTCTATAGTCTGTCCTGTATCATCTGAAACTGACCTTCACTAATGCCCCGCCCCCTGTTTTCTCCCAGGTCAAAGTTCGCACCCTTCTGCGGGAGTGGAATCGGACTTCGCAGAGACAGAGCCGGTCGGGAAAGGACGCTGAGTTGGCCTCCATGGTGCCCTTGGGAGTGCCCGCCATCCTTCCCTCCAGCGCGGTCATGAACGGCGCCCAGACGCCCACTCAGCCCTTCCACACAACGCGCTTTTCCTCGAGGTCCTACCCCGTGGAGCCCCTGATGCAGGAGAAGGACGACTCCTCCGGGTACAGCTCCTCCCACGCCCACTCCTTCAGGAGTTACCACGACCTCTCCGTGAACGAGAAGCCTTTGAGAGCGCACGTGTGGGAGAACCATCACTCGTGCTAACTTCTGCGACAGCGAATCCGTTCTGTCTGTCTGTCTGTCTGTGCTCAACACTTTGTGAATGAAAGAGTGACATTGCGAGCCCCCAATGGCAAGTAACTGTGAGCTTTGAGTTCTGACAAAACTGGAGTATATACTCGACGGGAAATTAGGGTCCAGTTAAGTTAAGCTTTAGCGTATTTGTTCCGTCTTTTTCTTTCATCGGTAAGGATTAGAATAGCCTACACTTCATTGCTCCAGTCGTCATGATCTATCATACCAGAAAATATGAGTGAAATAAGTTACAGTACATTCAAGCTAACCATGAAACTGGTTGGGAAAAACAACTGTGAGGAAATTAGAACATTGTTTAGCTCGTTTCGTTGAGTTTTAAGCCTCTGTATTTTTTTTTTCTCGGCTGTCAGTAGGTTTAGAACTTTGTTGAAAAACTGGTTCTTGGGACGTGATCTTTGTTAAAAAAGAAAAAAACTGGTTCTTGGGTAGACAGTGTGGACTGCCAGTGGGGAAAAGGAAGGATTTCAAGCTCAGTGTAACATATTTATTCAAAAACAAAATGTACAATGAAGTGTCGTTTGTCAAAAATGAATGATTGTTATTCCTTATAGTCTTGTCTAAATGGTTTATGAGTCTGCTTCGTCATCTGTCGAGGGTTCGTTCCGCGGGAAATGAATCACCACCCCTTCCCAGCTATCACGTTCATGAAGTGGATTATGTTGAGGAACTTTGAGGAGGAAAGATTGCCCGAAGAAATTCCATACAACGAACACTGACATCTTTCGGACGCTCTGCTTTGTACGCTGCTCTTACCAGTCGCTCACTCATCTTCCTGGACGGTCTGGCATCCTGGATGCGCTACTTGGGGCAAATCGCTTCTTATCACTGAGCTGAACGGATTCCAGTGAGACGGAGGCTGAGGAAGTCCAAAACCTTTCTTTGGATCCAGCATAAGAACCGGTCCGTTCAGCATGTTGCTTCTGAAGAAGAAGAAGAAGAAGAAGAAAAAAACATAGTCTTAGAAACTTGCTATTTCTTATATCATATGTGAGCGATATCTTTCCGTCGGTCAGAAGTCTGATTCTTTTTAACCAAATGATATATTATTGACAGTCGTGTTTGGTACAGTTCATATCATATTTATCATTCTTATATGAAAAAACTCATGTATATTCCTGACAGTTCTGTTTGAAAATATCATAGCATATTCTTGATGATTCTTTTAAAGAAAAAAAAAAGCACATTTGGAAAAGCTCAGAGCACATTCTCGATAGGTCAGGTCCGGAAGAAAAAATAAATCGTAGTATAACGCTTATAATCTTGTCTTGGAAAGGAACCCATGGCATATTCTTGACAATTTTGTTTAATAAAAAGATATATCATATTCTTGACAGTCCAGTTTGGAGAAGCAGTTGATAAGAGGAGCAATGTGCAGGATTTGTTAAGTATCATACAAATGTCTTTATCGCTGTTATGTCTGTTTTTCAGCTGTGCTGTTGTGCGTGTACAAGTGATGTACTGTAATCTCTGTGTGTGGGTTTTATCAATCTTGACAATCACTCCAACAAAACCATCAGTATTTCTCCTTCCCCTCTCAGAGACGACCGGGTCACTGATTCACGGCGAAGAAACAAATGTTTTTAGTGAAATGTGATATGACGTTAGATGTTCTGAATGAGATGTATATTATATTTACCCGTGTATGGTCATTGTGTGCGCCTGACAAGTGTTGACTTGAAGAGAACATTTGTAACTATGTTTTTAAGAGGATTTATTTCAGGAGGTGACACTCCAGACTCCAAAAGCTCAACTTGTGTAAGTGTACATGTGTGCATGAAGGTGCTGAAGTGTGTGTGTGTGTCATCATTTCGTCTGTGTACACTCCTGTGCTACTGACGGAAGAATATTTTTGTAAAATATCAAATTATGGACCAGAAGCCTATTAATATACTCCTTGTAGCGTACAATAAAGATTGGAAAAAAAGAATCATAAATTTGTTCATCTTATCCTAGGTTATATAATCTGGATTGGGATGGGATCACCATTAACGAAATGACTCGATTCACTTCTCGAAGTCTTCTACCCGAATGGTCGATGACGGCTGAGAAATGTCTCCTGTTTATTGTCAGTGAAGAACCTTGAATTTCTCCTGCGACGTCTCCGGTCCTCTCTCTCTCTCTCTCTCTCTCTCTCTCTCTCACTCTCTCTCTCTCTCTCTCTCATCTTGGTGGAACCACCTAATTCTTCGGTGATTGCTTCCTCAAAAGGTCTAATTCGTCTGAGGATTGAGAGAGTGGCCTCTGGGTCTGACTTACTGTTACAGTAATTCACGGCGAGGTGGTATAAAATTGGACTGCGTCTCGACGTATCGAGGTCTCAATGCCGGATAATGGGAGAAGGCGTATCCGGATAATGGAAGGGAGCGTATCCGGATAATGGAGGACATCTCATCCGGATAATGGAAGGGAGAATTTCCGGATAATGGGAGAGATCGTATCCTGATAATGGAAGAGATAGTATCCAGATAATGGAAGGGAGTGTATCCAGATAATGGAAGAGATCGTATCAGGATAATGGAATGTAGCGTATCCGGATAATGTGGGAGAGCATGTCCAGATAATGGAAGGGAACGTATCCGGATAATGGTAGAAAGCGTATCTGAGCAATGGAAGAGGTTGTATCTGGATAATGGAAAAGATCGTATCTGGATAATGGAAGAGAGTGTATCCGTATAATGGAAGAGATTGTATCTGTCCGTCCGTCTGTCATTCAATCACGACCAAACGGCTGGTCCGATGGGCATGAAACTTGGCAAGATTATAGTAGGAACCCCTAAGATGGTTTATAATAAGGTTTCAAGCTACAAAAGGCACCAAAGGCGCCGGAGGGGGCGGGGCGCCTCCCCCGAAACAGGGACGTTACGAATTTATCGTACCTAATTTTCGGTATACATAGTAAATAATATGACTTTCGAATTTCGGTATACATACTAAATATCACTTGCTGTCGAATACTTTGGGGTAAGACATCAATGTGGCACCAAAGGGGGTCGGGGTTGGGCAGGGTGTGACAGAGAGAGAGTCAGAGGGAGAGGAAGTGATAGAGGGAGAGTAGAGGGGGTGTTAAGGAGAAGAAAGAGGATAAGAAACAGAGAAGGTTGGAGAGAGAGAAAGAGAGAGAATTTATCGGTTGCCATTCAGAGTTATCCCGGGCAGCGCTGGGTTGGTCAGCTAGTCCGGATAATTGAAGGGAGCATATCCGGATAATGGGAGAGAGTTTATCTGGATAATGGAAGTGAGCATATCCGGATATTGGAAGTGGTCGAATCAGGATGATGGAATAGATTTTATCCGATAATGGAAGAGAGTGTATCCGAATAAAGGAAGAGATCGTATCCGGACAATGGAATGGAGTGTCCAGATAATGGAAGGGAGTGTATCCGGATAATGGGAGAGATTGCATCTGGATAATGGGAGAGATCGTATCTGGATAATCGAAGAGAGTATATCCGGATAATGGAAGAGATTGTATCCAGATGATGGAAGGGAGCGTATCCAAATAATGGGAGAGATCGTCTTTGTATAATGGAAGGGAGTGTATCCGGATGATGGAAGAGATCGTATCCAGATAATGGAAGGACGCGTATCCGGATAATGGAAGAGAGTGTATCTTGATAAAGGAAGGGAGCGTATCCGGACAAAAATGAAAGGCGGCTTCTTTATGCGGTTTGTTAGGAAATCCAAGTAGCACGGTGAGAGAGCTGTCGTCTAAGCAGGCTTGTTTGTGTTACACAGCTGCATAGGTTCAAATAATGGCTGGTGTTACTTTGGGTTTACGCGACACCTACGCCAAAGTGCTAGCACTAAACACCGTATGGCAAATGTAAAGTAGACAGCTGTGCGAAGATATCATTTTCTAATATAATAATATGTAGAACACGCAATATAGAAATGAATGTATCTAATACCTTGATCCCTATGGGCTATTACTAAACACTGTGTCCCAAGGAGCTTCCACCATGTTTAGCGCTATAGTAGATTCACATCAACCGAGCATCTGATGTCTAGGCCAGTCCCTTACGACGCTCCTGATTTGCTGTTGATAAACCAATCACAGGGCTGGAAACTCTCACTCTCTGGAGAGTTCACATAGGCAGGATGTATGTTCCACATCCTGCCTATGTGAACTCTCGAGGGAGACTGAGAGTTTCCAGCCCTGTGATTGGCTTATCAACAGCCAATCAGGAGCGTCGGAAGGTGACTGGCTTAGACATTAGATGTACGGTTGATGTGAATCTACTATAGTACCTGGGAGTAGGTGATGCGTAGATTACAAGCCAAAGTAGCAGGAATTGGCTCTCCTGCCACTGAGTTAGAACCGAGTCTTTATTCACTGACCGATTTCGAAACATCCTCATAAGTTATTTCGCACTGTACAGGGAACAACTGGAGTTTTGAATGTCTGACAGATTTGGTTTTACTTGCAAGTCCCGCATTTTTATTATTTATCCCTTTCCCTTTGGATTGTTCAAAATTCATGGTATTTCATCTCACCATCATGATGGATAGTGGTAGTAAAACTTCCTGTTTTCACAGATGATGTCATTAATGCCACATGCTTCAGATCTCAGAATCCGCTAGTGTTGGATTAATTGTTGTCTACGTCTCGGTGCCATCCGGGGCAATACTCGTTTTTTTCTCTACATCAGTGATAATTATAGTTAGGGTCTCGTAGGGAAAAATAATTCTGCTTGAACTTCCATTGACATACTGAGTTTGTCAACAATTACCAGGTAACAGTTGTAGGGCGTTACACCGCCCTGTACCAGAGATGTGTCACTCCCATTCCTGCCAAGTTATTAAATAGGCCTGATGGTATTATTATTATTATTATTATTATTATTATTCTTATTATTATTATTATTATTATTATTATTATTATTATTATTATTATTATATTACGAGCCAAACTGCACCCTTGGTGTGAAGTGCAAAATGCTGCAAGCAGCTCAGTGCTGTTAAAGAAATTGAGAAGTAAAGTGTAAACTGTAGAACAGAAATAAAGAAAAGAGTAACACATAACAAGCAAAATAACTAAGCTAGATAATAGTGATGCCAGTGTTAGCTTACTTAACGAAAAATCATTCACACCAAGCTTGAACTTCTCGAGCTCTAGCGATTCAGCAATCAGATTAAGGAGGTCAGTCCATCCACAGTTTGTTCAGAGCAGGAACGTTGATGTTGATGGAAGATTTTGGAAGTGTCTGAGAGAGAAGGGGAAGTTGAGAGTCATGTTATGAGGGTCAGTGGAAGCCAGGAAGATGGAGCAATTAATTATAATAAATTTCTTGGAGGAATGGCAACGTTAGATCAGATTCGTACTGCCCTTTAGGCGCAAATGTAATGCAACAGATAATACTAGCGCCTCAGTGGCGTGATCGGTATGGTCTTGGCCTGCCACCTCGGTGGCCGCGAGTTCGATTCCCGGGCATTCCATAGAGGTGTGAGAGATGTGTATTTTTAGTGATAGAAGTTCACTCTCTACGTGGTTCGGAGTCACGTAAAGCCGTTGGTCCCGTTGCTGAATGACCGCTGGTTCCATGCAACGTAAAAACACCATACAAACAAACAACAGATAATACCGAAACTCGAGATGATTTACCTGAATGAGTTTTTCATAGATGAAAGGTGAAAATTGGGTCAAAGTAAAGTTAGAGAAGTCGGACAGGTGAGTGAAAGAAACTCAAAAGAACAAATTAAGCTGGGAAAGGACTAGGGTAATTACAAAAGATGGCGTGCAAGAAGGGATTGTTGAGCCAGCTCTCATTTATGGAAGTGAGGTGTGGATGTTGGATGAGAATGAGATTAGAATAAAAAGGCTGAAGTTGTTGAGATGAACTGTTTTTGTAAAAACGGAGACACTGGAGGGGCTGAATTTAATATCCAGGAAGTGAGAGTTTACGTACAAGGTAGGATGAATGCCAGTGAGTGTACAGGGTTCGACGCACTCCTGATGAGCTCTCTTCATAGGTCTATGATGCGGATAATGTTGTGGAAGGTTCGTGATGAGGGGTTCATCAACAATTAAGCAGGCCAAGATCTGTGGAGCCACTTCCTGTGGAAAAAATAACCTAATTTTGAATTATATATGTATATAGATGTGTGTGTTTGTGTTAGGGAACAAGATATGAGTTGCTGAGATTTAATTGTTTGCAAAAAAGTAGAAATTTAGGGCAGAGGAGAGTGCTTGGAAGGGAGTTCGGTCGTATAGAGAGATTGGAGAACGATTGGTTGACGAATATTACAAATAATGATCGGAAATCTTGGGAGGAGGAAGGAAAGGAGAACTCCATCTAAGATACAGGGGAAGTGGCGCAACTTGTGTGTGGAAAGAATGATAGTCGACGCACTGCTGAGAGTTTCCTTGTAGGTTTTTGAAGCTGTTGTTGCTGTGAAAGCCGTCAGTACAGGGGTTCACCCCCGATTTGTCAATTTGAGGAGGAAAGAAACGATATCTGTTGTCTCGTTTTTCTCTGAGCCACATGAAGGTAGACAAGATTCAGAGAGGAAATACTGATGCAGTATAGAGCCGATAAAGAGGGAAGGACTGACAGAAATAGCAAGGAAAGAAAGGGAATGATAAACAGAAACGTAGGATTCATTAGGAAGGAAATAAAAATAGATGGAACTGAGTAGAAAGCAAGAGAAACTAAGGAGTAAACAAAAAAGGAATCTATGCAGAGAACAATGGAAAGGAAACAGCTGGTGGATTTTGCCATTATTTATATTGTTAAGATCTATCATTAAGCCTTGAAGAAAGCTGACCTTGATGCATTGTGCCTCCACCAATAGCGTAATTGGATCCAACTTTCCTTAACAAAAGTTGGATGGACTCGGTCACACAAAACCAGAGGCTTTTCAAACGAGATATCGACCCGACGAGGTTCCAGAATTTGGGCTGCGTTTTCTTTCCTCCTGGTAGCAGAGTAGTTTCAGAGAAATGCTCCCTCAAATAGCTAATAAAGAAGTTTGCAAGTCCGTGATACTTTTTGTTCGTGAAGCGCATTCAGAAGATTGTCTAGGTCTAACTTGATGATACGGGGTAAAACAACCGGTAGCTACAGGTAGACACCATAAAAGAGTTTTTGTTTTTATACGAAGATATAACAGTAGATATATAGAAAAAAAATTCCAACTATCGCTTTCCTTAATCATCAGCAAGAGAACGATAATGAAGTAACTAAAATACCTTAGCCTCTCGTACGGTCAAAAAAAAAATCTGCCGTCGTCTGCACGGTAATGGACAGGAAGTTATTCCTTGCCCTATTGTCCCAACAGCCTTCAAGTCCTAGTTATTTGTCTTGCCTAAGTACAGACGGTAGAGTAAAAAGGACTTCCTCCTACCAGTTGCTTTATTGTTGCGGAATATTTTACTCCAAAAAACTGACATATGATATCCTTGGTTCTAAAAGTGTCGTTATAGATCTGGGATCTTTTATTGGTTCTTAACGTCTAGAATTCTTTGCGCATTTTTGGATACGCTTGTCACTCATTTCAAAGCCTTAAGATCCCAAGTGTAGGAAACATGAAGAAATTATGATGTCCGCTGGCCGGAAACGAATAATAGGTGTTTTGCAAAGTGTAGGACGTTGATGTAGGAAATAAAGTGTTCCATTCTTTACCTTTCTTTTGATGAACCGCTGTGGCTTGATTAATTTTGTGACTTAGTAGTTATCAACACCAACCTCACCTCACTATGGAGGAATCTGAGATGATTTCCACGTTGGCACTAAGGCTAGTTATAACTGGTGGGCCGTAAACCAAGGTGGTTAAAAGGCTAGTATCCCTTCCCATAAAAAACTTGGACGCGACTTTAAGCAAATGAGAAGTTTCCTGCAGGTCTGAAGGAAAGCAAGGAACAGTTGAAAAGGATTTATCAGCCCAGTATCATGGAAGTCGCACCACCAAAATGACCAATAGGAATTTTCGAAGATGTCTGCTTATGTAGTTATAAATAGACACAAACCAGTTACATCCAGTATGTAACCAAACTGATGCAGCACATACACCCAACGGCAAATTCAATTCTAATATTTTGATTTTTGTTTTACCTTGTTTAATTGGGACTGGAAGAAACCTCATTACCGTCACGAATGGCTGGAAACCTGAGCAGAGGCTCATTTGGAAGGCATCAGTCAAAAAAGCAATAGCGTTCCTGAATCTGAAAGTCGGGAAACAAATGAATGAATAAGCAAGTTCTGCCTTCAAAGGCTTCACAAAGAATTGTTTGTATCAGTTTTTGAATGAGTATTTGAGCAAAGAAGAAAAATCTCGACATCTCATTAATATTACTAATATTTCTTCTATTTCTCCCCCTACGGGGGTTGGGGAGTCGGTAGTGCCTTCAGTGTACGTCACGTTGTGCACTGTAAGCATTACTTTAGGTTATTTGCAGCGTTCTTTCGGCCCGTAACTGCAACCCTTTTTATTCTTTTTTTACTGTACCTCTGTTCATATTCTCTCTCTTCAATCTTTCTTTCCACCCTCTCCTATCCATTCTTTCAACATTATTTTCAGCGCCGAATGGCCTCTTTATAGGTCCCAGCGCTTGGCCTTTGGCTTAAATTTTACATTCTAATTCCAATATATGCTACTATTTCCGTTGCTGTTCACGCTGTTGCTATTACTGTTACTGCTGCTGTTAGATATGTTCCTAACGACGATTTTAAATGACATATGCTATGGGAGCAGCGAGAGAGAGAGAGAGAGAGAGAGAGAGAGAGAGTTGAGCAGACGCCGATCTAGAATTAAATGTTATTCGCATATGAAGATCGCTCGTTGATACCCACCGACACGCTAATGTCTAATTATAATTATGGGAAAGCGCACGAAATTATTTGCTTTTTTGCAAAATTGATTGATATCCTTGATAAGATTGACGGCGAGCTCGAACAGG
>NC_061088.1:73826508-73829008 GCF_015104395.2 Macrobrachium nipponense
CTTATCAACAGCCAGTCAGGAGCGTCGTAAGATACTGGCCTAGACATCAAATGCACGGTTGATGTGAATCTACTATAACGGTTCTTACCAGCTTCCCTTCTGCCTCTAGCTGTAACCCCTTTCATTCGTTTTACTGTACCTCAGTTCATATTCTCTTTCTTCCATCTTACTTTCCGTAACTCTCTCCTAACAACTGTTACAGCATTATGTTCTTAGCTGAATGACCTCGTAGTTTCCCAATACTTATTCTCTAGCCTGAATTTTATATTCCAGTTGCAGTTCCCAAGGATTATTTATCTCTTTTTACATAAAATGAGAAATGAGAATTAGGTCGTAAAACAAATAATGCTCTTATGATCAAGGGGAAATTCTCTAAGCCATTATCAGCCATGGGACAAGAACGGTATGTCCCGGGTCACTAACATTCTTGAGATTATCCCCAGTCTTTATATAGGAATCAATAAAAACAGGTATCATTAAAAACAATCTTGTTATTATATAGGTATTAATAAAAACAGTTTTGTCATTATATAGATATCAATAAAAACAGTGTTATTACTATATAGGTATCAATAAAAACAGTGTTGTCATTATATAGGTATCAAAAACAGTTTTGTTATTATATAGGTATCAATAAACAGTCTTGTCATTATATAGATATCATATCAATAAAAACAGTGTTGTCATTATATAGGTATCAATAAAAACAGTCTTGTTATTATATAGATATCAATAAAAACAGTGTTGTTATTTTCCCTTACAGAGAGGGGATCAAAACCTGTTTTTCTGAGGAGGTAGAGAACAGGAAAGACAAGCTTGAAGTGGCAAGAGCTGGTTACCAATATCACCAATGTTGCAGAGCTGAAATTTAGAGCTAGATAGGCTCTTCTAATGCAAAGTTGGACGCTTGGAATGAAAAGTACCAAAGGGAGCGAATGACGTGTTTGGACTTCCCTCCTTCTCCCCCCCACCCCAAGCCGAACCAGGCTTTCTGTTTTCCCGTGTATTTTATAGTCGCCCTTTCATCCAAGGGAAGGGGAGGGGAGGGAGGTCAGAGCCCTCCCCTTTCCCCTTTGTTTTTCCCTGTTGTTTTTATCGCTTCTGCGCTAAATAAGGCCATGAGGTTGTTCCTCCCGTAGTCCTCTGTATGGAAGCGTGAATAAAACAATAAAAACGATTATATCCCATGTGGCGTTGTCATGCAAAGGCGGTTGTATAAATAGCCTCCATAACAATATGATCGTGTGGCATGTCATTGTGAGTCACATTTCTATTCTTGAAATTTATTTATTTGCCTCGTAAAAACAGAAGTGTCAGGTATAGCTGTTTACAGTTGGCGAATAAACTCTACGGTGTATTCCATCCACATTTCATTACCCTAACGCTGCTTTTCATCTCTTGAGTTCTTGTATACATTAACTTGCATCTTGCTAGTATCATGATTAAAAAGGCTTACAGTAGGCATTCTATTCACCGACATGTTCTTTTAGCCTATCAGAAATGGGGTCCTTAAGCATATCTTTTTATTTTTCTCGGAGGAAGTGGGCAAGTTTTCCTCTGCACTGTTGCCACATGCCCTTAGCTCTCCGACAGTGGCTCAGTTTCACTTTTACCTTTTTCGTAAACTCTGAGCAGTTATGAAGTCCATGATATGGACGGATATTTGGAAGCTCAGGGTGAAGTGGATAGCAGTGCTTGAACATCTTGGGGCCAAGAGCATTGATGAAGATAAGACTTGAAAAATAATGCAAAAACATTTCTGTTCTTCTGACCCCCTCTTGCTGAGGTTGAGAAACCTTTGGAATGACTTGCAAGTACTTTTAGTAAGGAGGACTTGAAAGAGTGATGAGAAATGTTGAGATACATAGAGGTGGCGATTAGACAGACTGGACACCAGAGATCTATCTTTTCTGTTATTGTTTCTTTATCACGTGTCTCCAACTTTGGCCTTCCCTTTTTCCTCCCAGGAAATCGCTGTTTCTTGAATATGAAGTACTAATGGCTTTCCCATTTTAAAGACTAGGCACTCACTCCGCGTGAATACAAAAGGTTATCGATATTTGTAAACCAATGTCTGCAGAACGTTTATCATCTCTTAATGAGCCAGTGACAAGGCCCTGATCTCGCGGGACCTCTTTCTGATAATAAGTATGAAGAGATACTGTACTTGTTCATGTTATTTTCAAGAAACTCATCCATCGCTGCACTTTCATTCTTTCTTCAAATCCTCGGATGAAAACCCTTGTGGGCTGAGTCAACAGATTATAATAAAGCCAAAAGGGCTCCAAAGGGAACTGATCCTGCAGAGAGATAAAAGTTATAGGACAAGGAATGATTAAATTGGAGGGGATAGAATTTAAAACCAATATACCTGAAATTCAGGAGACATCAGCAGAAAGCAGGAATGAATTTGTTCCTCCCCTAAATATTTGGAGATCAGAAGATTCCAGAACTGCACAAGATAAACTATTCCGCATTTAAGTCGTAGCCACGATAAAAC
>NC_061088.1:73834008-73841508 GCF_015104395.2 Macrobrachium nipponense
CAGACACAGTCAGACACCAACTAAAGAAAATGCCAAACTGGAAAGCCCCAGGTCCCGATGAAGTCCATGGATACTGGCTCAAAAACTTCAAGGCCCTACACCCACGAATAGCAGAACAACTCCAGCTTTGTATCTCACATCACCATGCACCCAAATGGATGACCACAGGAAGGACATCATTAGTACAAAAAGACAAGAGTAAGGGAAATATAGCCAGTAACTACAGGCCTATCACCTGCCTACCAATAATGTGGAAGTTACTAACAGGTATCATCAGTGAAAGGCTATACAACTACCTAGAGGAGACAAACACCATCCCCCACCAACAGAAAGGCTGCAGAAGGAAGTGTAGGGGCACAAAAGACCAGCTCCTGATAGACAAAATGGTAATGAAGAACAGTAGGAGAAGGAAAACCAACCTAAGCATGGCATGGTTAGACTATAAGAAAGCCTTCGACATGATACCACACACATGGCTAATAGAATGCCTGAAAATATATGGGGCAGAGGAAAACACCATCAGCTTCCTCAAAAATACAATGCACAACTGGAATACAATACTTACAAGCTCTGGAATAAGACTAGCAGAGGTTAATATCAGGAGAGGGATCTTCCAGGGAGACTCACTGCCCCCACTACTCTTCGTAGTAGCCATGATTCCCATGACAAAAGTACTACAGACGATGGATGCCGGGTACCAACTCAAGAAAAGAGGCAACAGAATTAACCATCTGATGTTCATGGACGACATCAAGCTGTATGGCAAGAGCATCAAGGAAATAGATACCCTAATCCAGACTGTAAGGATTGTATCTGGAGACATCAGGATGGAGTTTGGAATAGAAAAATGCGCCTTAGTCAACATACAAAAGGGCAAAGTAACAAGAACTGAAGGGATAAAGCTACCAGATGGGAGCAACATCAAACACATAGATGAGACTGGATACAAATACCTGGGAATAATGGAAGGAGGGGATATAAAACACCAAGAGATGAAGGACACGATCAGGAAAGAATATATGCAGAGACTCAAGGCGATACTCAAGTCAAAACTCAATGGCGGAAATATGATAAAAGCCATAAACACATGGGCAGTGCCAGTAATCAGATACAGCGCAGGAATAGTGGAATGGACGAAGGCAGAACTCCGCAGCATAGATCAAAAAACCAGGAAACATATGACATTACATAAAGCACTACACCCAAGAGCAAATACGGACAGACTATACATAACATGAAAGGAAGGAGGGAGAGGACTGCTAAGTATAGAGGACTGCGTCAACATCGAGAACAGAGCACTGGGGCAATATCTGAAAACTAGTGAAGAAGAGTGGCTAAAGACTGCATGGGAAGAAGGACTAATAAAAGTAGACGAAGACCCACAAATATACAGAGACAGGAGAATGACAAACAGAACAGAGGACTGGCACAACAAACCAATGCACGGACAATACATGAGACAGACTAAAGAACTAGCCAGCGATGACACGTGGCAATGGCTACAGAGGGGAGAGCTAAAGAAGGAAACTGAAGGAATGATAACAGCGGCACAAGATCAGGCCCTAAGAACCAGATATGTTCAAAGAACGATAGATGGAAATAACATCTCTCCCATATGTAGGAAGTGCAATACGAAAAATGAAACCATAAACCACATAGCAAGCGAATATCCGGCACTTGCACAGAACCAGTACAAAAAGAGGCATGATTCAGTGTCAAAAGCCCTCCACTGGAGCCTGTGCAAGAAACATCAGCTACCTTGCAGTAATAAGTGGTACGAGCACCAACCTGAGGGAGTGATAGAAAACGATCAGGCAAAGATCCTCTGGGACTATGGTATCAGAACAGATAGGGTGATACGTGCAAATAGACCAGACGTGACGTTGATTGACAAAATCAAGGAGAAAGTGTCACTCATTGATGTCGCAATACCATGGGACACCAGAGTTGAAGAGAAAGAGAGGGAAAAAATGGATAAGTATCAAGATCTGAAAATAGAAATAAGAAGGATATGGGATATGCCAGTGGAAATCGTACCCATAATCATAGGAACACTAGGCACTATCCCAAGATCCCTGAAAACGAATCTAGAAAAACTAAAGGCTGAAGTAGCTCCAGGACTCATGCAGAAGAGTGTGATCCTAGAAACGGCACACATAGTAAGAAAAGTGATGGACTCCTAAGGAGGCAGGATGCAACCCGGAACCCCACACTATAAATACCACCCAGTCGAATTGGAGGACTGTGATAGGGCAAAAAAAATTATAATAATAATAATAATAATAATAATAATAATAATAATAATAATAATAATAATAATAATAATAATAATAATAATAATAATAATAATAATAATAATGAAATGGACAAGAGAAGAAAATAAGGAAATATGGAGATGCTACATCAGAAGCAACCCGACGGAGAGAGGATATAGAAGAAGGTTGGTCAACATCTGGAATGAGAGGAATAACACCCCCCAAACAGAGCAGAGGCTGGCAGACCAAGTAAGGAACATAAAGAAAAACAACTGGCTCTCCCCAACAAAAAAGAGAAGAACTGGAAAGGGAAATGTCACACGACAACGAATTACACGAAGACGAACTGAGAGACGATGCCACAGAAGACGACAGGGAGGATGAGGGATCAAACAACGACACACGAAGAAACATCGACGAAGTAACAGAGAGGACGGAATGGGTAGAAAAGATTAGACAATGGATGGAGCCAGATACAGAGGGAACAAAGATCCCCTCCATGAAAGCCTACAACACCAAGAAATTAAGGGAGAAAACAAGTGAGGTCAATGAAATAATGGGCATAATACACACCACCAGTATCACAGAAACAAATAACTTGGTATATGCAGGAGCAAGATTAGTAGCAGAACTGATGGGGATTCGAACACCAACACCACCAGCACAACCAACCCAACAGAAACCAAAGCAGCAACCTCCTTGGAAAGGCGCCTGGAAAAGCAAATCATGGTGATGAGATCTGACTTGAGTAAACTGAAAGAGATGGCGGATAAAAGGCTAAGAAGCAAGAAAACAAGGGAGGAACTCAACGAGAAATACAAAGTACAAGAGAGGGGACTAAACAACACAATAGAAGATGTAAAACAGAGGCTTAAGGCCAAAGCACATAAGATCCAACGGTACGTGAACAGGAATAATGGATACCAACAGAACAAACTATTCGGAACCAACCAGAAAAGACTATACAGCCAACTAAGAGGGGAAGACAACCACCCAGAATTTCCTGAAGCCGAACCAAGTAAGAGACTCTGGGAAAACATATGGAGTAATCCGGTATCACACAACAAACATGCAACATGGCTCCAGGAAGTCAAGGAAGAAGAAACAGGGAGAATAAAACAAAGATTCACAGAGATCACGACAGACACAGTCAGACACCAACTAAAAGAAAATGCCAAACTGGAAAGCCCCAGGTCCCGATGAAGTCCATGGATACTGGCTCAAAAAACTTCAAGGCCCTACACCCACGAATAGCAGAACAACTCCAGCATTGTATCTCAAATCACCATGCACCCAAATGGATGACCACAGGAAGAACATCCTTAGTACAAAAAGACAAGAGTAAGGGAAATATAGCCAGTAACTACAGGCCTATCACCTGCCTACCAATAATGTGGAAGTTACTAACAGGTATCATCAGTGAAAGGCTATACAATTACCTAGAGGAGACAAACACCATCCCCCACCAACAGAAAGGCTGCAGAAGGAAGTGTAGGGGCACAAAAGACCAGCTCCTGATAGACAAAATGGTAATGAAGAACAGTAGGAGAAGGAAAACCAACCTAAGCATGGCATGGATAGACTATAAGAAAGCCTTCGACATGATACCACACACATGGCTAATAGAATGCCTGAAAATATATGGGGCAGAGGAAAACACCATCAGCTTCCTCAAAAATACAATGCGCAACTGGAATACAATACTTACAAGCTCTGGAATAAGACTAGCAGAGGTTAATATCAGGAGAGGGATCTTCCAGGGCGACTCACTGTCCCCACTACTCTTCGTAGTAGCCATGATTCCCATGACAAAAGTACTACAGAAGATGGATGCCGGGTACCAACTCAAGAAAAGAGGCAACAGAATCAACCATCTGATGTTCATGGACGACATCAAGCTGTATGGTAAGAGCATCAAGGAAATAGATACCCTAATCCAGACTGTAAGGATTGTATCTGGGACATCAGGATGGAGTTTGGAATAGAAAAATGCGCCTTAGTCAACATACAAAAAGGCAAAGTAACGAGAACTGAAGGGATAAAGCTACCAGATGGGAGCAACATCAAACACATAGATGAGACAGGATACAAATACCTGGGAATAATGGAAGGAGGGGATATAAAACACCAAGAGATGAAGGACACGATCAGGAAAGAATACATGCAGAGACTCAAGGCGATACTCAAGTCAAAACTCAATGGAGGAAATATGATAAAGCCATAAAACACATGGGCAGTGCCAGTAATCAGATACAGCGCAGGAATAGTGGAATGGACGAAGGCAGAACTCCGCAGCATAGATCAGAAAACCAGGAAACATATGACAATACACAAAGCACTACACCCAAGAGCAAATACGGATAGACTGTACATAACACGAAAGGAAGGAGGGAGAGGACTACTAAGTATAGAGGACTGCGTCAACACCGAGAGCAAAGCACTGGGGCAATATCTGAAAACCAGTGAAGACGAGTGGCTAAAGAGTGCATGGGAAGAAGGACTAATAAAAGTAGACGAAGACCCAGAAATATACAGAGACAGGAGAGAATGACAGACAGAACAGAGGATGGCACAACAAACCAATGCACGGACAATACATGAGACAGACTAAAGAACTAGCCAGCGATGCACACTGGCAATGGCTACAGAGGGGAGAGCTAAAGAAGGAAACTGAAGGAATGATAACAGCGGCACAAGATCAGGCCCTAAGAACCAGATATGTTCAAAGAACGATAGATGGAAATAACATCTCTCCCATATGTAGGAAGTGCAATACGAAAAATGAAACCATAAACCACATAGCAAGCGAATGCCCGGCACTTGCACAGAACCAGTACAAAAAGAGGCATGATTCAGTGGCAAAAGCCCTCCACTGGAGCCTGTGCAAGAAACATCAGCTACCTTGCAGTAATAAGTGGTACGAGCACCAACCTGAGGGAGTGATAGAAAACGATCAGGCAAAGATCCTCTGGGACTATGGTATCAGAACGGATAGGGTGATATGTGCAAACAGACCAGACGTGACGTTGATTGACAAAGTCAAGAAGAAAGTATCACTCATTGATGTCGCAATACCATGGGACACCAGAGTTGAAGAGAAAGAGAGGGAAAAAATGGATAAGTATCAAGATCTGAAAATAGAAATAAGAAGGATATGGGATATGCCAGTGGAAATCGTACCCATAATCATAGGAGCACTAGGCACGATCCCAAGATCCCTGAAAAGGAATCTAGAAAAACTAGAGGCTGAAGTAGCTCCAGGACTCATGCAGAAGAGTGTGATCCTAGAAACGGCACACATAGTAAGAAAAGTGATGGACTCCTAAGGAGGCAGGATGCAACCCGGAACCCCACACTATAAATACCACCCAGTCGAATTGGAGGACTGTGATTGAGCATAATAATAATAATAATATTTTCATATCTCTCTTCTCTTTCTTTCTCTCCTCCAGCTAGTAAGCACCAGTGTCCTCCTGAAGGATGTGGTGTAGTCTTCTCTTGTCAAAGCTGGATCATGTAGCCATATCCGGGTATAGTAATTAAGAAGGAGATCTTCTCTGGGGGCAGTAGCATTGAAGATCATGGCTTCTTTACGGCATTCAATTTATATACACGATCTTCTTTTCATTAGCGTGTAGTTGGTGTATCAAGTTACCAGAAATTCAGTTCACTAACCGATCTGTCATCTACACCTAACCCCCAACTGCCGCCTATTATATATATGTGTGTACCTTGAAAGTCAATCCATTACCTCTTTGTAAATGACCGTCAGAGCGCGTTTGTCGAAACGTCAGAGGTAATAAAATTAAAATAACAGGGAAACTTTATATGTCCTTCGGAAACTTAATACGCCAGCTCCACGTTGATGAAAAGAATATTGTAAGAAGAATGGAGAAGGCTCTATATAATTTGAATACCGTAAAACTGCCATTATCTTCAATACTAGGCTACTGCCCTGAGAGATGTCTCCTCCCTAATTATACCCTGATACGACTAAATGATCCAGCTGCGACAAGAGTAATAATAATAATAATAATAATAATAATAATAATAATAATAATAATAATAATAATAGAGGAACACGTCCGCCCTATGGAGGAAGGGAAGAGAGTGTCCCTCATTATTTACTACAAGAATCGGCGTACGAAGGACCTCCTGACGAAGAACAACCCCTCCCCGCCCGTAGGAGACCCCCTAAAGCAGTCCAACGTCGTCTACCGATACGTATGCCCACCCCAAGGATGCCCTGGGATTTACATCGGCATGACGACGATGTGCTGTTTATTCTCGAACAAAAGCCTCCCCTCGACACCACTCAAGAAGCATTCCTGATACCGACGTGTGTGGGGAGGACCACGCCCCTCCCTCCCAACGAAAGTACCAGCGCGCATAAGACAAGCAACACCGGACGTGAAACACATTATGAGAATAATACCAGGGGTGACGTCACTCAGGTAAGAAGCCAATCAAGAGGCTCCCAGTGATATTCCCCGCCTAAGAAAAACGCTCGCCGTATGAGTCACCTTCCCAGGAGCCAATGAAAACTCAACCTGCCGGAGGGGTTCTCCAGACCGTACTCGAGAGCCCGCAACATCATGATATAAGGAGAAGGACTCTGGGGGGAGCAATTACGGGCTGCTCTGTGAGCAAGAGCCCGTGCTGACACAAGGTCAGCTAAATCAAAAACAACAACAAGGGGGAGCAAGAGCCCGTGCTGGCACAAGGCCAGCTTAATCTTAAACAACTACGGGCAATTACGGGCTGCTCTGTGAGCAAGAGCCCGTGCTGGCACAAGGCCAGCTTAATCTTAAACAACAACAACATACGGGCTGTTTTGTTTACGGGCTGCTCTGTGAGCAAGAGCCCGTGCTGACACAAGGTCAGCTAAATAAAAAACAACAACTACGGGCTGTTTTACGGGCTGCTCGGTGAGCAAGAGCCCGTGCTGACACAAGGTCAGCTAAATCAAAAACAACAACACTGGAAACTACGGGCTGCTCTAGGAGCAAGAGCCCGTGCGGGCACAAGGCCAGCTTAATCTCAAACACAACAACCACTGGAATTCAGTCCCTTAGCAGTCATCGCTGGATAATGTCCCGTCGCGTTGGAGAGAGAGAGAGAGAGAGAGAGAGAGAGAGAGAGAGAGAGAGAGAGAGAGAATTGTATAAGCAATAATAAACCAAAATAACTCAACCGAATTTTACCATGCCCTTTGGTGCGTTGCTCGCCAGTCTAAGCAACAACG
>NC_061088.1:73846508-73856508 GCF_015104395.2 Macrobrachium nipponense
ATTATTATTATTATTATTATTATTATTATTATTATTATTATTATTATTCAGAAGGTGAACCTCAGTTCATATGGAACAAGCCTTCAGAGGCCACTAACTTGAAATTCAGATCCCAAAGAATTTGGTGTTCTTTTGAAAAAAGTTGCAGAAGATGATAGGAAATACAGATAGAAGAGATCAATCATTAGATAGTAAAAAAGATAAATTCATCAATAAACAGATAAAAATATCAATTGTTAAACTACAACGTGAACTGTTTTGCATTGCATTGCATCATATTTTTATCTTCAGGAAATGTATTTTCTGTAAGAAATATTGTAGATTTGCAATTTTTGGATCATTGCTTTTAACCTATGAAGGAAAATAAAAGGAAATCAGTTCAAAGCCGATCTGTAAAGTTTACGCAGGTTTTTTTTTTTTTTTTTTTTTTAAGTACACAGTACACTTTGAAAAGATGGAATGCAGTCAGTGAAAGACTAGATACTCCTGTTTTTCCTTTCATCTTCATTCGTGGATCACAAATTATGAATTTATTAGAGTGACGCTATGTTAGACAACTTAGGTTTTCATGAGCGAATTCGGTAGTCCGGCGTTCGAATTTGTTTTTTTGTGATTATAAATTCATTTCTCGATATAATGTGGTTCGCATCCCACAATGAGCTGTAGGTCCCGTTTGCTAGGTTAGCTACGTAAAAATATCTTATCCTTCGGGCCAGCCCTAGGAGAGCTGTTAATCAGCTTAGTGGTCTGGTTACTCTAAGATAGAGTTCCAAACGGGAGAGAGAAAGAAATTGAAACATCAGTATATCCATCCACTAGTAAATCATTGTCAAGTCTATGACTGTTAAAATCTCTGTCAACAATAACTACTAAGCTCTGAAAATTTTAACCTTCCCTCTCTGGCCGCTTGAAGCAGGAATCTTTTGCTACCCAAAGAAACAGCCTATAAACCCTGTGAAATTTCGTATGCAACAGAACTACTACTGTTCCTGTATGACTCCGGTTTCCCATCTACCTTCAAGGAAATTGTGGTGAACAAATTCCAACCAGAAAGTTTAAACCAAAATTATATATCTTTAACACCTCAAAAAAATGGAAGGTAATTTTCAAGAATTTAAATTTGCCCTAATGATCACCTTCATGTATTCAATATTTTCTGGACCGATCATCAAAATCATGTCTATGGTACAACCACTTAAGGAGCCTTAGGCGAAGAATTAGATTTTGTATTTCATTGGTTCTACGTTTACGTCAAATGGTACGACAGATATTTCTATCTGGAAGTCATAATAATAAGAATCGGTGACCTATGTATGAAAGAAACGTGAAGAGGGAGAGAGACGAGAGGGTTCTCAGTGCAGAGGAAGTCATCTTTCAATAAGACCAAAAGGAGCTGCAAATACTTACTTGACCAGTTTAACGGTAAGGACTACACAGCATCCCAGGAGTATCACCATGAAGATGCCTACGCTGATTCCAGCCCACTTCCAGGAGTCTGATGAGGTATCTATCTGCTTGGAATTGATCTTCGAAGTTTCAGAGGTTAAACTTTCATTGTCATCAGGGATTAGTGATTTAGTCATTGAAGAAGACTGTGGAGTTGACTTGCTGATTTCCTCCTGCGTTAAGACTGGAATCGTTGGAACTTCATCGCTGACATGTTTATTGAGGAAAACCAAAGATGGGTCATCTGGACCTAGGCTGTTCGTGATGTAGCCGCGCCAGTGCACTTGCTTCCCTGCTACAGTAACATTTTGCATGGCCACAGCACCATTGGAGGTTGCTATGATGCTCAGCGCTTCCGACGACTCAATGCGAACATTAGAAAGAAACAGAACTCCATCCTTCACTACAATAGCTCTCGTAGCCAAAGTACCAATGGAAACATCCTTCATCCGAAGCATTCCCTCCACTGATATTCCTGCCGTCGATATATCGTCAATGGTGCAATCTGCAATAACTCCCTCTGTTTTGATACTGATGCCAAGAGGAAGAATCTTTTCTACTGTGGTGTTAGACATGACCATTCGGCTGGAAGCTACGAGGCCTTCAACTTTGACAAGGTGCGAGTTATTGAAGAGACCAGTGTATCCATACCAGTGCACTCCAGCAATCCACTCGACACGTGTGTTTTCTAAATCTAAGTCTCTCAGCTTGCGGTTAGGTGCAAGAAAGTCTACACTACAGGATGTAAGCGTCACATCATGAACACCAGCTGTGATGTTCTGGAAGTGGACCTCTTTAGCCTCAAGCCAAGTCTCACAGTCATTCTCATTATCAACTGTGGTTGCTGTTACTACTTTCATCAAGATGAGCTGTCGTAAGAAAAGATACATGAGAACATGCAATCCTCTGTGACACAAGAGAAGTTAGAAATTCTCCATTAGTTTGAGTTACAAAACCAGTATAAATTATGAAAATTAAACATTTACCTAAAATCTGGATTGGAAGGACTAATCAGAAGATTCTCTTCCAGCATTAAAATACACTCACTCAAATGACTCACTCATTCACTGACCTTTTCTATACAGGATGGATAAAGTGTTACAAAGGACGCCCCTCGTACTATAGCTCGGTGACTTTGCTGAGCACCCACCAGGTCAACGACCACTGAGGCCTAAAAGAATCAGAAGAAACGGTGAACTGCTAATCTCAGTTGTCTGAAACTAAAGCGTCATCGTATACAATAGACAGTTTATGTATTATTTTCACCAAACTTTTATACAAGAAAGATTTGACATGGAGTTTCATCTGGTAATTGCTTCCTGTTTTCTGATTTCCAGTGTCCTGTTCTGTACAAAAACCTCTTAAAAATCATCATTAACTTGCTTCATGGATAAATGTCTTTGGTACAAACGCAACAATTCTAAAAATTCGTTCAAGTGAAACTAGGAGAATAAATAAACTTAATAAAAGCATTATACATGCACATTTTTTTTTTTGTAAGATAAATTTTATACTGATTTCTGATAGAAAACGAAGGTAGAGGACACTTACATCATTAACGTGTGAGAAATCACAGACTTTGATGAACAACGGGACAGTAGTACAATAAGGGGAGAGATGGATTGCAGAGATTGTGAGATTAGAAGTCATATCTGGAAGTGGCGGAGGATTACGAACGTGAATCATCAGTCCCGATGCCATGTTTTCTGAGCCATTGATGAACACCTTGTAAGAAAGAGAATGATGCTCATTTAATATTATATACTTTCAGGATGCTATAGAAAGAAAAAGAGTTGATATCCTGCAAATGAATATTATACAATTATCAACTACTGTCATATACTAAGTAAGAAAGCATAGCTGATGAATGCCTCTTGAAAAGTCACTGCTTACCTGGTCCCTTGTGGCTACCGATATGGTCCTGTAAGAGGACACAAATGACACCATGTTGTACAGCTCCACAGAGGCGCCTTCCTCAATGAAGATGGCGCCCTCATTGATAGCAATGGCCACGAGGTCTTTAAGAATCAGTTTGCCTCTTTTGACAACCACGCTCTCCCTTTCCATTGTCGAAATTTTCACCTTTGAAAGCTCAGTCGTGGCTCCCTCATGATCAATGGTGAGGGCACCTCGCCGTAACTGCAAAAAGGGGCGAGTAAAACTACTCTTAGAACTACATCTCAAATAAGGGAGCACTCTTCAAATTATTACAACTCAGCGCAGGAAGTTTTGTTTGTGACGATTATAAATTTAGGTATTTCGCTGCAACAGTATTGTCGTGGCAAAAGTATCAACTTTGGGTAAGAATTCTTTTAAAGTTATTCTTAGATGATCTTTACAGTTTCTGAACCATTGCTTAAAGTTCAGTCCTTCCATTAGCTTGCAGTAACAACCCAGGAAATGAGCATATTAAAAAGTTTTATTAAAAATACCGCATAAATCTACTTTAGTGTGACCAAGAAAGAGATTGATTTACCATAAAATTCAATTAAGCAAATTACTTAGATACCAGAGATCAGTGTTCACGATCTTATACCAGCTTACCCTCTGAGTAACAAGAATGCCCTCGGCTGTAACAGGAGCTTGTAGAGTTACATTGATTATGCTTCCAACTACCATGCCTATCCACTGACTTCCAGAACCTGCTATATTAACGCTGTCCATCGTGACAACCGTAACATTATGCACATTGAAAGCTTGTAGAGTGCCATCATGAAGTCTTTTCACAGTGCTGTTTGCAACAGTAACATTAGAAATGTATCTGCTAGAGATGACTTCCAGCCTGGAATCTAAAACTGACAGTGACATGTTACAGTCATCTTCTAAAGGTTCTCCTGCGGTGGAGGAGGTGCTTTCGTCCGTGTGGTTGCCTTCGGTGGCAAAATGCGGAAGAGTTCCATTGACAGACTGCAGTCGTAACTCTAATTCACAACTAGTTGACAGAACTTGCAGAGACTTGACATTCTTAATCTGGACAAGATGGTAACCCTCAATGTTGTGTGCATTAAGCTCAATACTCTGTAAGAAAGAGATAAAATTGAATGCCCATTCCTCAGCATGTTGGTGATGGAAAAAGTTACGTATACATAGTGGTACTTCTTAAAGATAATTGGTGCCCTTCACTCACGAGGAAAACTAAGGCAATAATTGATTAAATGGATGAGACAACATAAAAAAAAGTGCAATGTGAGAATGCCTTCCAAAGTCATTTCCAATATTCTGACTTTCTTGAACAATATCTAATAAACTACATGAGTAGGACAACGGTAATATTTCGACAGCCTGACATATGATTAGCTGCCATTGAGAAATTACCTCATTAACACTGCTGAAATCGCATAGGAGAGTAGTGTGGTTGGAAGAGCATCCTTCCCTTTCTTGTTCTACTTGTACTTTTGTGATGTTTTTAGGTACCACAAAGTCATCCACAAACTTAAGGTAAGAGGAGGAGAGATCCAAAGGAGTGCCATTGATGGTGACATTCTTGATAGATATCCTTTCCCTGTCCAGCAGAATGATGCAGTTAGCGAAGGCTGATATCACCGTGACATTCGACAGGGAAAGGAAAGCGGTGGGGCTACTGATGACAATGGCAGACGCCTCCAGAAGCCCTATAGTGACGTTGTTCAGAGATGCAACGCCATTGGTGATCTTTAGACCATTCGTCGCAATGTGAGAGACGGTGCTGTTGGATATTGCCATCTCTCGGGCTTTGAAAACGATCCCATCGGGTGTCACCAAACCAAGGTGACTGCTGATAATGAGCCAGTTGTCTCTGGCTTCAACGTGGCTGACGCGCTCAACCGTCGTATTCTGGATGGTTCCTCTGTAACCCTCCCAACTCAAAGCCTCGATGGACTTGATGGTAGAGTTTATGGCCATGAAGTCCCTCTGGAAATTCAGGTTTATGGTGTTCACTTGTGTGTTGATGATGGTCAGGTCCTTCACACCGTGGGAAATCGAATCTGCTTGGGAGTTGTAGATACGCAGCCATGTTCGACACCTCTTCCGGTATATGGTGTAATAGTCTTCCTGTGAAATTGATTTCTGATTAGTAAATTATAAATTTCTACTGGATAAAAGCTGTGACTGGAACCAGCCATGAAAGATGTAAGAAAATTATTTGTCAAAGGATGAAGTACAAATGTTCTCCTTGGAATCATTATCAGTGAAACCGAGTTTGGTTTTATCTTTTGTGTCTTTTCTTTCAGAGAGGAAAGTCTGGACAATATGTTCATTTCCAGGAATCTGTAAATCGAATGAATCATTTTCTCAAACCTTAGACTACAAAAAAAGAAGAATATCGGAATTTGATTTCAGGTTGTCTGAACTTTAAAAACCAACGAGGAAGAGCTCCCTCCCAGCTGAAAACAAAATCCCAGTGAGATGCCCCACAGTGATGACCTTGAAGTCGAGTGTGAGGTCAAACGGACAGCGGAGATGGAAGCAATATTTACCTCGGAGGGAAGGGTAGTCACCAGTCCGGCATCGAAGACCTGTATCCACGAGATGCAGGTTGGGTAGACGTGCAGAGTCTTGGCCTTGTGGATCTCGACCTCAAGCTGACCTGAAGGGAGGGTCAATCCCGCTGGCACTACGACAACCTGGAAGGATGGGGAACAATTTTCGTAAAAAGGAACTTCTTTTTTTCATACTTCTTTTATTCAGTACTTGCCAGAGTTTCACGAGTTGGAGAAAAGCGCTCCATTTACATGACATAGTATCATCGTAACTGTACATAGGGGTTCCACGACACTTATTACATTTTTGAGGGTTTTGGTCAAATAGGTCGTTATTGGAATATAAGATTTAGGCCAAAGGCCAAGCGCTGGAACCTACGAGGTTTTTCAGCGCTGAAAATAATGTTGAATCATTTGGTAGGAGAGTGTTAAGGAAAGCAAGATGGAAGAAGAGAATATGAACGGAGGTACAGCAGAAGAAATGTAAAGGGTTGCAGTTATGGGCTGGAGGGACGATGCAGAGAACCTTAAGTAATGCCTTTAGTGACCACGTGAGGTGCACTGACAACATTACCCCTCTAAGGGGACATATATTGTTATTGTACTTTATAAAAAGACATGAAAATTGTCTTCTTGATTTTGTCACAATGATAACAGGGGGCCATTTTACAATTCCATATTGTCTTTTTAGAAGCAGAGAACATAAATAATAAAGCTACCGAGAAAACTGCCCAGTTTTAACAAATTATTTAATCTTCTCGTTGGACGAGTGGTTCACCCACTCGCCTACTGATTCGGTAGTTCCGAGTACGATTCCCCGCTCTGCCAACGTGGAATCAAAGGAATTTGTTTCTGATGATTAGAAATTCATTTCTCGATATAATGTGGTTCGGATCCCACAATAAGCTGCAGGTCCCGTTGTTAGGTAACCAATTGGCTCCTAGCCATGTAAAAATATCAAACTAAGATATACATAACTTTTTGATAATTAATATCAATCATGGGAGAGTGCTGAAATTTTATTGATTTTTGCAACCTTCACATGTGTTCATTAACTAGTGAAATTTTAATTACCAAGTAAGAAACACACTGTTCAAGGGCTACGTAGTTAATTAGTCATGTAACTTTATACATATATATATATATATATAATATATATATATATATATATATATATATATATATATATGAGTTCGTGTGTGTGTGTGTGTGTGTGTGTGTATCCAGCCAGCCTCCATTCTCACAGTTCTAGACGTCTCCTTCATAGCAAAACAGATTGTGTTGGACCTATGTATAGTCTTACTTTTGTTGAGTGTATTTTCAGTCTGTCTTGATTCCCAATTCTCATTCAGACTGCCTGTTGTTGTTTGCTTTACCCCCCGCCCCCCCCCCTTTATGGTCTTTCACTCAATGCCATCTCGAGAGATTTGCCGTACAGTTCAGACCTGTACCGAGGGGGGCGGTCGGGGGGGGGGGTCCAAAATTTCTGGAAGTCCATATTTTCTGTGACTATCCTTTTCATTGAACTCTACTTACAATGTAATAAATAACTTTTTTTTTTTGAACAAGTTTTTTTAATCAATTTTGTTATTAAAGATTAACATTATTCTTTGGTAGTAGGGAATACAAGAGTGATAATAGGAATATGACGTATACCTATATATGCAATGACATTTATGGAAGAAAAGGTCCATTTTTGTAAAAAAAAAAAAAAAAAGATACTCCCCCCAAATTAAGGAAAAAAAAAACTCTAGGTACGGGTCCGCATCGGATTAGCGAGATAATGTTGCAAGCTACGCCACCTAACCCATGTCTGCAACCCATCCCCCTGAAGGCCACAAAACACACAAAAACACACACACACATGCACAGAGAAAAATATCTCCTAGAGCAAGAGAAGCCTTGAAACCTGAAGATGTTGTGCACTTGTAACCTTATAAGTTCAAGCGGAAATGCAATCAATGACTATCCCTTAAATAATATTCCTTGGACTTAATCATTTATTTACATCTTAACCTATTTCTTTATTAGTTTCTTGAATTTATCTTTGTTTTCTAATAACTAATCTCTTCTGTCTGTATTTCCTATCATCTTCTGTAACTTCTTTCAAATGAGCACCATTTTCTTTGGAAGCTTTGCTTTCAAGTCAGTGGCCCCTGTAGACTTCTGAATATAATAAGAGTCATAATTGATGCAAAGTTCGTCCGACCACGGAAGAGTTAGATGGATATTATCTGGTAAAATATTGTTGTGGATGGATTGTGATAAATTAGTGATTCAGAACTAACAGACCAGAGACTCCAGAGTCCTTGGTTCTGTTATCTTTGTTATCAATCTGGGTGACTATCTCCACTGATACCTGCTGGGGTCGGTCAGCTGATTAAGACCGAGTCTTAGTTGTTCTCATTTTTTCCAAAACACTCTTGCTTTTTTTTTTTTTTTTTTTTTTTTTAAACTGGGTGAGATCGCCGCAGTTGTTTAAGTACCGTTTACCTAATTTACTGCTTATATCAACTGAAGCATAATGGATTTTTAATACAATATACCTCCCACCCCCTACCCCCACGCCTTCTTCGCTTATGAGTCTAATCTTAGTTTCTTCTCTTAGTCTTAGCAGGAGAGAATGCTGCCGAGTAACACCACCTTATATATATACATATATATATATATATATATATATATATATATATATATATATATATATATATATTATATATATATATATATACTAGCTGTACCCGGTCACGTGGTGCTGTGGCTCAGTCTGGTTAAATGGAAAAGAAAAAAGAAAAAGCTCCTTTCTCTTACTCTCTCTTTCTCTCTCCAACAATCACTGTCTCTTTCCCTCTTTCTTCTCACTAATACCAACTCTCTCTCTCTCTCTCTCTCTCTCTCTCTCTCTCTCTCTCTCTTTCTCTCCCTGTCTTTTTTCCTCTTTCTTCTCCCTAACACCCTGTCTACTTCCTCTCACTTCCTCTCCCTTTCATTCTCTTTCTGTCAACCCCTTCTCAAACTCCACCCTCATTGATGTCATTGATGTTTACCCTATATAGTATTCTTTGCCAAATGATAAGTCATAGGCAGAAATTATATATGATAAATTCATAAAGTAACTAAGTCTACAGGCATAACCAGCCATATTTCACGGGCAAAACCAGCTCCGTTTCAGGGGATCCCTTCTCACCCCCACCCCTCTCAGAGGGGGGGAAGGTAGGATGAAACCCCATTATAAAAACACGCGTGTATTCGAATGCAATGTTGTGTCAACATTTCAAATCAATCGGTGAAGTACTTTCGGAGATTTAAGATTTTCAACAAACGAACATTGACATTTTTATTTATGTAGATATACGAAGTGGTGTTATCGGCAGCATTCTCTCCTACTAGACTAAGTGAAGAAACACAGATTAGCCTCATAAGCGAAGAAGGTGTGGAGGCGGGTTGGGAGGGATATCTATATATATATATTATATATATATAATATATATATATATATAATTAATATATACATACATATATAGATATATATATATTAATATATATATATATATAATAATATACATACATATATATTATATATATATATATATATAATATATATCAACACCACACACACACACATATAAAATAATATATATATAAAATATATATATATAAGATATAAGTAAAAATATATAATATTATCACAACACACATAATACTATAAATTATATATATATTATCTATATATATATATATATACACACCCATAAAATATAGAGATATAGAGATATAATAATATAGATTATATTACTTAGATAAATAGAATGACAAGTACAAACCAGCTTATAGAAATAGATTTATATTATACAACCAAACATAATAGATTATTATTAGAAGATATAATACAATACATACACATATATATATATATAAAAATATAATATATATATATACTATAATATATATAATATATAATATACATACATCATATATATATATAATACAATTATATATATATATATATATATATACATACATGTATAAATATATACATATGTGTATATATATATATATATCGATATATATATATATACTCCCTTTTCCTATATAAA
>NC_061088.1:73861508-73996158 GCF_015104395.2 Macrobrachium nipponense
ACATGTGATCATTTGCGAAAGTGAAGACAGGAAATTAGGAAATTAACAATAGGTAAAAGTTAGCCTTTCCTTTCCTTTTCTTATGCTGTTTTTATGCCCTGCACCTTTTAGATCTTCCTCGCCTCCTCCCTAACATGTCATCCGTCATTCTTCCAACATGACCGAGCCATATCAAACCACTCTGATCCCACCTTTCACCTACAGTACGTAATTCAGCATTTCTCATCCTTTCAGTCTACATATTCTAAATCACACTCTTCGATTCCATCATAAAAACTATTAATTGTCCTCAACAACTTACGTTCTGTGTATTTTCTCTTAGCCACCTTCACGCTGCCCCTCTTTCAAAGGTCTCTCATATCTGTTTCATAAAAAAAATTTGATACACACACACCCTTTATTGTCAACCCCTAGCCTATCCTTCCCCTATCATTCCTTTTATAATTTTCCTTATTTAGTTAGTTAAAATCCTACCATACACCTTCCATAGTATACTATGTAATGTCATGTCTGTATAAGTCTTACATTACCCACTGTTACCCGTACCGTTACGCAGTGGAAACTTTCCCTTGCCCAGATATACCTTACAAGCCCTGGCCACCGACTCGGTCACACCATCACAGCTATGACGCAATATCTCAGTTGTAATCCCATCAGTGCTCGGTGTATATCCATCCTATATTCTCTTAATCTCTCTTCTGTATATTCCACATTCGGAAACCTTCAAAATACTCTCTTCATCAATCCAGGGCCTCAGTCATACATGTGAGAAATCATCTCTCTGTTAACTTATTCTCCCCAAAGTTCTTTGCTAGTCAGACAACTTCCAACTCGAGTTGATAACAGCTGTTATGTATGAAGCTTGAAGTCTCTTACATATTAGTTGTGCAGCATATTCATTTATGTAGTCAAGAACGGTATATATATGTATATATATATATATATATATATATATATATATATATATATATATATATATATATATATGCGAATACCACAGGAAAGTGATAGGCAGAAATCCGTAGTGAGCACTTTCGCTTCCACTGAGGCATGTACGGATTTCTGCCTATCATTATCCTGTGGTATTCAATTATATAATGAAGTCATGTGCACCTACTGTAATCTTTTAGCAATATATATATATATATATATATATATATAATATATATATATATATATATTTGTGTGTGTATTATATTCATTCAGTACCTCAAGGCAACTGATACAGCACGATAGAAATTTACACCACATATACACCAAGGGTGACCGTACATATTTTACAGTCATTTGAAAACATCTTAGCATCAGGTAGTTCCCCATTATCAAATCCATATATATTTTCTGGATCTCCCTCTTGAGAGATGATACCCTATAGTTGCCCCATTTCCATATGGCAGCACTAGTCAGGAAGGGTCTTGTCATCCTGAATTGCCTGAAAGATAGGTGGATGAACGGGGCTGCAGCTTGTTGTGTGGGCGAATTCGACGTGCCACTGATGAAGCGTAAGTTTTATGGGTAGGTGTGTAGGTAGGAACTAATGATGCGGAATTATTTCTGCTCAGGGGCTCAATAGTGACTGTGTAGCAATTGAAGTAACGATATATATATAATATATATATATATATATATATATATATATATATATATATATATATATATGGGGATACAATCCACAATGAAGTAAAATCCTCTTGTAGTTTATAATATATATTCTTGTACAGGATTAAAGCTTTCGACCACCTGTGGTCTTGTTCACTAAAATGTGATATGTCACCTCAAGGAACTAACAAGTAAGTTAGTTCCTTGAGGTGACATATCACATTTTAGTGAACAAGACCACAGGTGACGGTCGAAAGCTTTAATCCTGTACAAGAATATATATTATAAACTACAAGAGGATTTTACTTCATTGTGGATTGTATCCCCATTTACTTAGAGGTACGACATAGTACCTGGCTTCTACATATATATATATATATATATATATATATATATATATATATATGTGTGTGGTGTGGTGTGTGTGTGTGTAATGTTTTGGTGTGTGTGTGTAATTTATTATGTATATTCATATGTAATTAAATTTTCCATTGAACAATATAATAAATGAACCACAAGGCCCAAGTTAAATGTTTTCATCATAACTTTGTGTTATGCCTTTGTATTGACGGCGGTCACTTCATTTAATCATCCATATACAAGGAAATTGCAGCGAAGCTCGAAAAAAAAAAAATGCCATTTGTACGAAATTGCCACCCTTTTCCTGAAAAGTTTGAAGTGAAGTAAGCAAATATGGCAAAGTGCTAATCGCCTTCAAGTCTCAACCTTTCCTAGCCAGACTTATGGATATTGTAATAGCAGAGAACTCTTCGGCATGCCAGTGACGAAACCCTTGAGTTAAGGGGGTCATTGAGACCACTGTATAGTATCAATTAACGCTCCATACAGTATTTAGCTTCATAACGTTAAAAATCGTCAAGATTATCTATTAAAATATATTATATTCCATAATCTCTGCGTAACTAACAAGTGTTCGTTCTTATAACTGTGTGCACGTAGGTGTGCAAGTCATTATGTAGGTCAACAAGTGAAAGGATTATTACATTAAATAATACACGGCGCTTTTAAAATCTCTCGGTACTCTGCATTCTCGGGGTGTGCCCTAACATAGTAGCGCATGATTGCAAATCTCAACCAGATGTTGATCAGGGCAATAATGTGATGCTCTCTCTCTCTCTCTCTCTCTATAGTCGTTCTATTTGTAACGTAAGCGGCGCTGTTTTCTGTGACCTTTAGAGATGACATGCACAAGCAACTCCTGGGTACAAACTGGTGTGTACATGCGGTATTTAATTATATATCACGTACTTGTTCGTCCTGCACGGATTCTCAGCCACGGTACTGAAATATGGCGTTAAGTGAAGAATCCGTTTCTCACAATATATGCGGTTGTATTTAAGAGTACATAGGATCATTGGCTAAAGATAGTTAAGGTGTAAAGGAAAACTACTGCGTAGATAGGTACTTAAATTCACTCAAACGAGGTTTATCCGCCTTCCGTCATTACTTTCCCTCGGGGACGGAGTGCCCATTTTAACGGGTTATATATTAAGCAGTACTGTCATGTAAATTGTCCAGCGATATGCATTAATGAATTGCATGCCTCAAACAGAATCATCACACGTGAATTTATTCGGTTCAGCATATTCTGTTGTTATACACGCACATTTTTGTTGCAACGCGAATATTGCCGACCACCAAATATGGTGGTGTAGAGGCTGATTCTACGCAATCCGTAACAAAGCAACAAAAAAAATCCCTTTACTTAGATCATGGAAGGGCGAAAGCTCTCTAAAACATAGGTACCGTAAAAAAACTGCATTTTGGGTGACTATGTAGAAGTTGGAGATAATAAAAAAAGTTAAATTTTCGGGCAATCGTTGCGGACTACTTTGTTTTGGCGGAGGACGTTGCGCGGTGCAACCAGACACGCCTGTGCGAACAGCTGATCGGAGGAAAACAAACCTAGTCCCAGTGACCATCGAGTCTTAGCTCAGACAGATTGTCGTCGCCGTCGCCGTCACTTGGCCCAACGTCATAATGTCGTCCGAGACAGTCGCTGCAACTTCGTCGTCAGCCGCCCCGACCGTGGCCGAGAAACGTTGTGAGGATTCCAAAGAGGAGGAGGTGGCTGCAAAGAAGCCTCGCCTGGATTCCTGTGACCGAAACGACCAGGACAATAAGTTGGAGGCGAGGCTGGGTGGCATTTTGTGCTGCGCTGTCTGCCTCGACCTGCCTCGCTCCGCCGTGTACCAGGTCAGTCTGCGCTGTCCTCCATTGTCGATCCTTAGGACCTCATTTTTTTTCTCATCTGGCAATTTGGAATGATCAGTACTTGAATTTGACTGTTGTTAATTTGGTTTTCATTGTGTAACTAGATTAGATTTGATCATTGAACAGCTGTTATTCATGATTAGGTGTCAATTTGGCTCAAAGGCCGAGATGAATTTGCTGATGATGTTACATCGTTGGATATGGCTCTTCTTAACTGTGATATATTTTTATATTTCATTCCAGAGTAACAACATTGCAACAGGTTTTAGACTGTTGCCATAATGCCAAAAAATATACAAACTATATTTTTTGGTTATCAGAAGGTGCTTTGGTTAGTAAATAAACCAAAAGTGCCAAACATTGCAAGTCAGGTAATGACCTAATAAAAATGCGATTGCTGGCTGTGGTAAGGAAGCTTTCCAAGTGGTGAAATGACTTTTGAACACTATTGTTTTTTTAGATCAATTCAGACTTTTCGGGTGTTACTATTATTTTTGGGGGAGGGTTGTGATATGAGCCTTGGTCAGTCAGTAGCCTAGGGCCTGCTTGGGAAATCTTGAGTGAATCTCTAAATGACAATAATTGTGATTAAGGTCTTTGGCATCACTTGGAGATTTTGGTTACCATGAAGCCAAATGGCAGTTTTATTAGCTTTTTTTTATTTGTTCTAGTCAAACCCAAACACTGAGGAATATTATTATTCTTAAAGGGCTTCCACAGTCATGACTGAAGTATTCATGTATTTAGGCTGTAGTTAAATTTAAGATGTCTTTGGTTTTACATGGAATACCTCTATACAAAGGGAAACACAGACTTTGAGTTACGGAATTGATTCTAGTCAGTCGCTCGTAAACTGAGCTGCTGTCCCTTTATCGGGTTGATTGCTTGCGCCTATCTGGTTCTATATGGAAAATATAACTACTTGCACATACTAGACAGTCTCGTAACATTTACATAACTAGTACGTGATGAGGCATATTGAATCGTCATATGCTTTTTTTTTTTTTTTTTTTTTAATAATAAGTGTCCGGACTAAAGAAGTAAATTTCTTCATTTAATACTTTCACCCCCAAATAGTTTTCTCTGGTGAGAAATGTGGATTTTTATACGAAAAAGTACTTTTGTGATGCAGAAATGGTGCAAAATTCCGTGACAGGTGAGAATTCTGATTGTTGTATGCTGAACAGTGGAGTTTAAAAATTAAAAGAGGTGCTGCAGTGTAAACAAGTCAGTATTTGGTGTTATTTCAAGGACTTTCGGCAAGTGCAGATGTTAAAATGCATTGAGGTCTGTGGAAGGCTTTATACCAAGAACATTTTGTGTAATGGAGTGTGCATTTCAAGAATCTGCAGCAAGGTACATGATGGCAGTATTGACATTTTAATATTACAGCAGTGTTAAGATGTAGGGTTGGAATTCACGACGAATTTGTATGATCAAGAGTTTTACTCAAAATCAAGTGTACATACAAAGCTTGTGTTGTAATTGCTGTACTGTGTAGATATATATATAGAAAGTAGTACAGATAGTGGCATAAATAGTTTACTGTGTAGAACCAGGAAGATTGAAACAGGTTAAGAAATTCGTTTAACTTTCATTGTAATTTAACTCTTTATGTTATGTTATCATTTGTTGCTTATTGAGTGGATTAAAACCCTAAGCTATGATCTGTGTAAACTGTGACTAAGTTCACATATCAAGAAAGCCAAATCACCTGCTGTACAATAATTTAAAAGTTCATGCTATAATTCCAGCAGAATGAGTACTAGGGAGAAAAGTTTTATATTTTTTTCACATTTTGAAACAGATAGTGTAACAAACAACCTTGCCTAGCCATGTTTAATCATTTGTCAAATTTAAACCGGAGGAAAAGGACCGCCGTGTAAAAGATTCTGTACTGCCCCATGCAAACTTTTGAGGAATTGTCAAGCATTACCAATACAAAGTTTCATTATAGTATACCTTAGAGCAGATGAAAACATCTTAAAGTCTACCATTTAACCCCAAATTGACCTATATATCAGCACAGTCATGTCAAGTGGAGTTGCAAAGGCAGCATTAAACACATTTAAAACTGTTGGAAAATTTTGACCTGAAAGTTTTTACAGTTTTATTACTAGAACAGTTCCACATGTTTTACGTCAGGAAGACAAAGGCTAAAGTGGTATAGCATGTAGAATGAGTGCTTGATGTGAAAATAAGGTGAGAAACTTTATAGTATTTTAAAATAACAAAACTTGAAAATTTGACATAAAGATGACTTTGTGTTATCTTGTGATATGTGATTAATTTCTCCATACCCATCTCTTTATCCTTGAACTAGGCCAAATCTCCTTATCTCCATCTCATTACTTATATTTCTTGCTAAGCTGCTTTAATTGGAAATTGATGTCATCTTCACATACATTTTTGCTACTCTTATAACATCCCCATACATTGCGTAGTGGAACAATTAGCACAATTCTTTTTCCTGTGTTATTAAGGAAATTATGCATAATGTAGTAAGGATATAAGCATTTATTATTTTCTAAACGTCTGGGTTTGAGTCCCATACATATTAAAGCGCTGGGCTTTTTTTCTGTCCATTATTTTTCACATTCATTTTCCTGTCACTAAGCACATATAGAAACCATTATATACTGTTTATCGAGTAGTTCTTTGTATTAATGAATATTAGTACTTTTTTTGCCTTGGGTACTTACAAATACTCATTATTGGACTCTGCAAGACAAATTAACATTAACCATTCATATTTTTATGCAAATGAAAAGCAAAGACAGTATATGGATGACATAACTATATTTACTTAATTTTTCATGTGAACTGTTACTGGAATATTGAGCACAAAGTATATTAATGATACCTTTTGATTGGGAAAAAATCCTAATTATATTTCCTATATTTCTGTCTGTTATAATGGCATTCTAGTACCTATCTTTCTGTCTGGTATAATGGCATTCATTCAATGTTTTAGAGATTCTCTCATAACTTTGGCTTCTTCCATAGTTGCATTCATATCATCTTTGGGGGAATAGAATGGAGCTGTATAAAATTTAGGCTAAAGTACAAGCTCTGAGATTTATGAGGTCACTCAGTGCTGATAAGGAAGTTGAGTGCAAAGGTTTTAAAGTTGTAACAGGAGGAAAACTTTGTAGTTGCAGTTTGAAACCATTGTTGGGAGAGGGTGGAAAGTAAGAAGGAAGAAAGTGAACATGAACAGATGTACAGTAAAAGGAATGAAAGTGGTTACAGCAAGGGACTGAAAGAACACTGCAAAGAACCTTAAGTAATGTCTACAATGCACCATGCGAGGTGCATTGATGGCACTACCCCTGTCTGGGGTTCAACTTGGTTGTTTGTGAAAGGTCCAATACTTTTTGGTGTTTGTTCCAGTTAAGTTCTCTTTTCTGATCGGGGACTTTTGTGATTGTGCTAAAACTAATGAAACTACTTGAAGTATAATTTTCATTTTTATGTTGTATTTGATTACATTTTTGTTTAGTCATGTTTTCCATGTCAAGGCAGTCTTGTTATATACAAATATTTTTTTTTCAGTTTTAGAATAAATTTTGGCTTATCACTCCTGTCTATAGGGTGTAAGACTAATAACGTAAGGTAGAATGGGTTGCGAACTGCTGTTGAAGAATATGTAGCCTATGCTGAAAGTGGAACATTGGGGTGGGGGTAAACACAAGATAGTCACACCTCACCTTGACAGATTTACATACTCACCACCTACCATATTATGATTAGTTGTCTCTATGCTGCCATTTAGACATGATATATTTTTAGATAAATCTCTCATATTGGGTGCTATTTGGCTTATCTACGTGTCACCTCTGAGGTGCTAGTATTAAACATGGCTGAAGTTCAAGGGAACACCTTGTTTAGTACTAACTAGCTCCTCATGGATCAAAGATATTGCCTATTAATAATTTATTAGTCAACCCCCAGTATATTTGCACAGGATGTGTACCACAACCCCTTGCAAATAGATAAATTAAACCTTATAACTGCCTATTTTGATAGTTAAAACACCCAAAAAATCTCTGAAATGCTTATTCCTCAGTACTGTTATAATAGTTATATCACAAAAAGGCGTTTAGTCACAGAAATATGAAAGTACATACAGTAAATCGTGAATATTTCTGTGAAAATATAGCGAATCGGCGAGTTTTCTATGAATGTGTATACTATATATGTTCCATAGAAAAACATGCAAATCGGCGAGTCCGCGAATCCGGAACCATGAATAGAAGGTGTTAGAATTTCTTAGTATCTGACTGTCGACCAAAGTAAAACATGACATATTATGAAGCAGTAGTAAGTTCATTGCAGCAAAGATATCCTGCTGTGCCACCTAAAAGCGACTGTGGAAGTGGTAGAAGTTTGTAAGGTAAATACAGTTTTACCCTTTGATTTCTAATCTTCATATTGGACCAAAATTTATATACAAGGGATCCTGTTCAAAATATTTTTTCCATAAGCAAAAGTGGATCTGTTAAAAAACATACAATATAAAAAACATATGATATTAGGGAAGTTGAAGTTTGTACTATAATAGTACTTGAAAAAAGGAAAAATAAATATGGCACTAAAGCACAAGAAAATTACTTTAAAAAAGGGTACCTAATCAATTTTAATAGATCTTACTTGCAACTATACCTATTTTTTAATGCATACTCCTTATTGTCATCTTTTAAAGTGAGTGCCAGTTTGTTATGTCAGTAGGTCTGTCCTCCGTCATGTTATGTCTTTCCATTTATACAACTCTTATGAAAGTTCACAAAAATTATTCGTCTATCGGGTTCATTTATTGCGTTAACATATCTCTTCTTTCTGTATTTCCTATTACCTTCTGTTACTTTAGAATGAATCTCATTCTTTGTAAGCTTGAAGTTCAAATCATTGGCCTTTGAACTTGTTCTGATGAATAGGGGTGATCTGTAATAGAGTATACAGTATTTTAAACCTCAGTGCTGTACATATATTGTTGGAAATACACTTGTAATCCTTCAGCGTGATAAGGACTGCCCTTATAGCCAAGGGGAGTGGAACTAGTCCTTGTGAAACTGAAGGATTTTAAGTATACTGTATTTCTAACAATATACAGCACCTAGATTACACCCAAGTAAAAGATTTTATTTTAGCCACTTTAAAGAATGTGATTGTTCTTTGTAGTCATTCTCATATGTTGTGTTGCTGTATTGCTCCACTTTCATATTCACTGTGAGGATGCTTCTAGAATACTTTTATAAGAGGAATTTGCAAGTTTTGCAGTGCCCCAGAAAACTCTAGTTGCTGGTTTAGCAATAAATTTTTAACATTTATGCATACCAAAGATTGTTGAATTATTCATCACCCAGAAAGGTAGATGGTAGACTTGAAAGGTATTTTCTTAGAGAATATTTGTACATGATGCATTTAGAGGTCAAATCATCAAAATTAATGTACAGACATTTTATCATGGTATTTAACAACAGGTAAATGTTCATATGTCATGTGTTTCCATTTTCACCAATGGATGTTGAAATATTATATCCCTTGCAATAGAAACCATTACAGTTACATACTTAACCACAATACATTTTCTCACAAGCATATAGAAGCTGAAGTCCCATCCTGAATAGCATAATGTATCTACAACTAAAACTACCTTAAGTTCCCTTTTCACTACATGTATTGTGAGTTTAATCATTCAGGTTCAATGTTACCATAATCTGTAGGTAAATGTGTTTCCTATTTAGCCTAAACTGTTAATTGCTGTTGAAAAACAAAATATGCATTTGTGTAGTGGTATACTAAAAGTACCATTATTTTGTATAAACTTTCTGTTTGAATAAAGATATTTTGACTAAATTGCTTTATTTTGAATATATCCACCAGTCATGATGGTATGATTAAGCATTAATATTGCATTTTCTAAACAGTAAATCATAGATACTTAGACTGAACCAGTTCCTGAACTTGATTACAAATTGCTTATCTGGATTGTGCTTTTGAATGACGGTATTGAACATATGTTTTAACCTATTCAGATAAATGCCACAGTAAATACATATTACAAATGATAGATTTTTACTCAGAAATGAAGATAAATTTGTACTCTGGTACTGCAGTAGTACTGGCGTATAATTATGAAATCTTGAGATTCATCATTCTATACTAATTGTGAAGCTGACTAATCACTCCATTCCCACACTACCGCATACCGAGTTTAAATCAGCCGATGGCATTGGAACTCCTCAAGATTCGCATACCATTCCTGTCTAAACTAATGCCCAAAGAGAATTGGGAATGGTTACTGTCGTAGTCTACAATACTAATGATCGTGCCTCTTTAAATTGCTATAACTGGAAAAGTAAGGTGTTGTGGATTCCATGAAAAGAAAAGCTTCACAGATATGATTTAATGCAGTTTTTCATGCTCTTTAGTTAATCACGAAACTACTGTACAGAGTACAGTCAACAGATCTGAGATACTGTGCGTAAGTATACCAAATAAGAGAAGCCTAGCATTCGGATCTGGATGGGCTAAATGTTGAACAGACGAGGCAGAAAGCAAAGCTCAGCAAAGAAACAGGAGTTACAAAATGTTATGTCCTATCCTGTAATATCTTGTGTTCACCATTTATGCATGTCTTCGGTCTCTCATGAAATTGATAACTTAGGTTTCAAAGTTGGAACATTTAGTAAATGTATACTATATACCTTTGTAAAAACTTCAGGAAATCAATTTAATTTTTTTGTCTTTTTTTTCCCATACCACAGGTCTTAACTAACTGCAATTTTCTTTCAGGAACCTACACTTTTAATTGTGTTCTTTGAAACTGAATTTGATATATAATGTAGAAAAGTATATCCAGTGTTCAGTATTTAGAATGAAGGCAGTACCGTACTTTTTATAAAAACCACCCTTTAATCACATACTTTAGTATGCCATTTGTTCTGTCATACTTTGATCAAAAAGACCTAGAGAAATCCTGTGTAAATTAGTGTACACTTTATAAAGATATGCCAATGAATAATATGACCCAACATACTGAATATATTTTGCTGAAAGTAAATTCATGATATAGTGGCACTGTTTCAGGAATCTATTCAGTTTGCTTTAGCGTAGCAATAACTCTGAATATAGTAGTGTGCGGCTGAAGCCAGTTATTGTGCTATAGTGGTTGATTCTTTGTCAGTGTTCAAATGGACACCTCATGTGTGCTGGATGCTTCACTCATCTCCTGGCTGACGCCCGCATCAGGGATGAGACAGCCACCTGCCCCAACTGTCGAGTGGAAATATCTCGATCACTTGCAACCAGGAATCTGGGTAAGACTACATGATCCTGTTTTTATTTACTCAAAAGTAGATTCATTTTTAGTTCAGTTTCATAGGTTAATGCTGACTTGTGTCTTCTTTTCAATGACCCTAAGCTGAGACGAAGCCTGGCTGTGAGTGGTTTAATGGGGTGCAAGGTTGCTGGTCTATGGTACAGTATCACAAAGTTTGCATTAGTTTATGAAAATATAAGTTGTATATTTATGGTGCATAAGTCTTTCAAGAGTTTTGAAGGTTTGTTACAGATTGCAGGATTAGCCTAGCAAAAGTGCAGTATGTATTTCATTAAATGTAAGAATTTTTTTTCATTCACAAAGACCAAGATAAGACAATTTAAAAGTTATATAGGATCGCTATAAAAGAAGAAAAAAATAAACTACCCATTAGTGTTAATTGGATGAGCTGTGTTTGCTTACAGCGGTAGAAAAGGCTGTTTCAGAGCTGCCTGCAGAATGCCAGTTTTGTGGGCACAAGTACCCAAGGAATTCTCTGGATCGCCATGAGATGGAACTTTGTGAAGAAAGGTGAGTTCAGTCTTCTTTCCTGTTACTTGATTTTTCAAAGTAATGAAACTGACTGAATTTGGAACTCATTTTTTTTTGGTAGTAAGCTTAATATCTTGTGGGATCACTGGGATAGACTAATTCTGATGCTTATGTTATGTTACACTAGTACTATTAAGTATCTTGTAATTGCTTTAGTTTTCTAAATTTTATTCAGTGTAATGTAAATTTTTATCTTTCCAACCATACTTCAGGTCCCACAGAAGAGGTCTTAGACAATGGCATTCATGTTGGTGTATATAATGTTAAGATAGGTTAACTAACCATTTTTATCTCAAGCTAGATTATACAAAGTCCATTAGGTAATGAAGACCCTATATTAAAGCTAGCACATGAATATTTTTCTTTAGAGATCTTACAGGTAACGGCAATTCCACATACAGTGGACACTACCCTCTGTACGCAGGGGATATGTACCAGACACCCTCCACCCTTTATAGCTAGAATCCGCAAATACTTAGAAACCCTAATAAAATGCTTAAGACTGCCTATTTTGTAAGTTCAAACTCAAGAAAAACCCACTAAAAATGCTTATATGTACCTGGTTTTTTTAATAGTTTTATCCCATAAAGTGCATTTAATCATGAAATTGATATGAAAATAGAGTAATTTGTGGATATATTCACATAGAAAAATACTGCACACACGAATTTCCTGTGAATAATGGGTAGATATGGTCCATAGAGAAATCCGTGAATGCTGAGAACGCGAATAAGTGTGGTCCACTGTAGTTCCTAACCTAAGCTAACTTTTACTTTACACTACACTCAATTTAGGAGATCTTTTTGAAAATATATGACCTTAAAAATGGTAGCCAAGCAGAAAATAATGGTAATAAGTATTGTAGCAGCTAACTGCAGAAGTCCATAAACTTTGTGTTACTGTGATTACTTTGTCAAAGTTTAACCTCTCTCTCTCTCTCCTCTCTCTCTCTCTCTCTCTTCTCTCTCTCTCTCTCCTCTCTCATCTGTCCTCTCTCTCTCGCTCTCTCTCTCTCTCTCTCTCTCTCTCTCTCTCTCTCTCTCTCTCTCTCTCTCTCTCTCTCTCTCTCTCTCTCAGACTTGGTCTCATACAGCAATGTGTCCATAGCAATTTTGACTGCAGAGTGATAGCAGTTATTAGTCAGATCTTTTTTTTCATTTTTTAGAAACTGTGTACAGGGAGATTAACGAGGTATAGGATTTGACTTATATAATTTATATGCATTCCATGGGACAGCAAGTTGTAGAGGACTGTAACTCCGAGAAAATGAGTACTGTACTGATATATCAAGTGGTAGATAAAGTGCAACACAGTCTCCTTTCTTGCTTGCATGGTTGGAAAATTACATCTTTAGGAATCCAGATATGTATAAATATATTCATTATGATTATGAACTTTATTATATATTACACAAGCCTGCAACTCCACCATGGAAAATGGGAGTGAGAAATCTGTATATCCCCTTCAGAGAAAAATATTTTATCTTGGGTACTTTGTCATAACTTACTTTACATCCAAAGAAATGTTAAAAAATACTGTACTTTGGCATCACAACATTATACGATTAAGTACTTGGCCATGGTGGTGAAAGTGAGTCTCTTCCAGCTTTAGTATGTAAATGTATCTGTATTTGACAGATATAAGTACAAATTAGTGGAAATAGTTCATCCCTTCATCACTTCATTTGGATACCCCAGACCCAAGATCAAATCCTAGCCAGACATCAGAATATCTTCATTAATCTCACGATGTGGATCAAGGCTTAGTAGTGACAAGCAATTCCATAAAGTGAAGAAATCAAAGTTGAGAGGGCATTGTAGTTAATAAATACTGCATACATATCTGGGAAAAGGTGACCAGTAGATTCGAAATATATACCTTGGTTTTAAACAGATCTGCTGTAAGCTAATACCTGACCATTATACTAAGCTTAAAAGAAAAAATTCCTAAATTGTATTTACCAGTAAGAAGGTTATAAACTCAGAAAGACCAAGAATGGATAAAAGAGAAAGCTAAGATAATCATTAATCTGTATATTGTATGTACAGAATTTTCTTAGTTATGTAATTGGTATTCATTGTTTTGAGTCACAAAGCAGGGAGAAAGGAAACATTTTGGTATTTGCAGCATCCCTTTGCCCCCTAGCCGCAACCCTTTTCATTTCTTTTACTGTACCTTCCCTTTCAGCCCTGAATGACTGCATAGGTCCCAGTGCTTGGTCTTCGGCTAAATTTTATAGTATTCCATTTATACATTTTATCATTGTCAGTTTTGGAACTTGTTGTATACCTGTTTTGTTCTTAGGCCTGTGCGCTGCCAATACAATGTGTTGGGCTGTGGTTGGCGTGGACCTCACCATGACGTGGGAAGTCACGAGCAGCAATGTCAGCATCCTAATCACACTGGTGCCCAGGTAAGTGCTTCACTCATTCGTGAAGTATATTGTAAAATGTTTCATTATGATGGGAATTATTATTATTAATAGGGGTTAGTTTTTCCAGACCTCTTGAGTCTCAAGTAGACTCTTCTCGGGCTGGTATTATGATGGGAAAAAGACTATATGAGATATGCAAGTGGTTTCGAAAATATGAGCAAAATATTGGTCCACAAGTTAAATTTTACAAGGAAAAGAGAATAACCAGTGATGTGGATAAGGAGTAGTTTGAATTTCTTGGTTTTATATGTACCAAGCCTAATGTTTATGAAGAAAGTAATGTTGTTGCTTAAATGTGTTTGCTTAGGGCTGTTTCCGACTGCATACTTAACTTGTGTCATTTTTAGGGTAAGTCGACCACTGGTATTCACAAGGGTGTACCACAATCCCCTGCGAATACTTAAAACCCCTCTAAAAATGCTTGGAACTGACTATTTGGATAATTCAACCCCCTCCCCAAAAAAACTCTGAAAATGCTTATACCTTAGCATCTTTACAGTTCTATCACAAAAAGTGCATTTAGTCATGAAAATACAGTGATTATGAAAACTACTGCGGCGAGGTGAATTTTTTGCGAATGATCTGTACAGGCAGTCCTTGGCTTATGACGGGGTTTCCATTCTTGAGACGCATCATAAGTTGAAAATTGTCGTAAGCCGGAAGATCATCAAAAATCCTAAGAAAATCTTACTTGTAATGCTCTGGGTGTATTAAAAACTATGTAAACTGCATTTTATTGCATTTTTCATAACGAAAAATTTTAAATATTTGTTTTACATTTTTGGTGTCATATTTCTTCTGTCAAATTGGCGTCGTAAGAACAGTAACCCTGGAACGTGTCGTGATGAATATAATTGAAAAGCATCGTAACCTCGGAACGTCATAAGCTGGCGACTGCCTGTATACATGTTCCATACAAAAATCTGTGAATAGGCCGACTGTTCTGCATGTTAACCTGATCAAAGCCATCTTTGGGTAGTATCGCACATCATCACTAACCCAACATCATGTTACATATAGTAATTTATTACTAAGCTAAGCCACAGAAACGGAATTTGGCCATGTTTTATTAATGGCTCATTTACATTTCTAAGTAAAAAGGGCGTTGGTACAGGCAATCCTTGGTTATCAGCTATCAGTTTTATGGTGTTTTTCTAGTGCTGATTTTTGGCAATTTTAAAAACCAAAATGCTGATGAGGGAGCATTTTTCGGTTATCATCAGACCATCAGAACAGAACCCCCGACGATAATCAGGGACTGCCTGTACTATGTATTTGAACTATACATACTATGCAATTGAAAGTTCGTTCCCTTCCCCCCCCCCCCCCCCCCCCCCCCCCCAAGTATCGAATTGCTATTGAACATTTGCCTCAAACATGCACAATGCTCTCAGTACTGGAGGATGCATGCCAAGTATGCTTTTCTCATATAAGAGTAGTTCTAGTTAGGGCACTTACTGTGACAAGAATTAAGTATATAAAGTACTTTTTGCTAAGCCTGATACCATATCAATGAGAATTGATTGGTGTAACTGCTGTTTTTGTAAGACCCAAGTAAGTCTTGACTATCTATTTTTGGGTTTTCCCATGTAACGTTACCATTGTTTAATTTTGTATGCATTATGTGTATCAAGTCTTCTCAAAATCATGAATATATTTTCAGGTATTTTCACATCTTCAGAAACAGGCAGAGACTGTAGAAGAAGCTTCCAAGACCTTCAATCAGATCATGTCGGTTCTTTCATTTGAAAAAATTACATTCAATGGTGAGTACATGTACTATTGCTTGTAAAACATGGAATCAAAAGCAAGGTATTCTTAGGTTTTAATATGTAAAGTTTTTGTTTTGTAGGTAATTTAATTTTTTTCCCTGGTTTTATTTTAGTTTTATGATCCATCAGAAGTGTATATGTACTGTATGTGGTACTCAGCTTTGAAGGTTAGCCAAGTCTCTCTCTCTCTCTCTCTCTCTCTCTCTCTCTCTCTCTCTCTCTCTCCTCTCTCTCTCTCTCTCTCTCTCTCTCTCTCTCTGTTAGCAAGCACACATGTAAACAGCTTATTATTTCTCGGGATACATCTTTACGTAATTTTAAATTGACTGAATACCTGTACCCTCTATATACAGTACATACATTTTCTTTATTGAATTGTGCCTTTGTTATAAAACTTTTGTGACATGAAGTTTGCCTAGTTTACTTTCCTGACAGTGATAAAGGAAACATTAGTCATTAAGTTGACAGTCACATTCGTTACTTGATTTTACCTTACTGAGTGCAAAATAAAACAACAGTCAGTGAATTAGTATAGCGGTAGCATTAGTATAGTATACCATACTGTAAATGCGCTAGTGTGGCAAATACCTATTGTAGTCGATATGTGCTGTACACTATTTTTCCATCTACCATTTACAGTGATCCCCCCGTATTCGCGGGGGATACATACATTTTCTTTATTGAATTGTACCTTTGTTATAAAACTTTTGTGACATGAAGTTTGCCTAGTTTACTTTCCTGACAGTGATAAAGGAAACATTAGTCATTAAGTTGACAGTCACATTCGTAACTTGATTTTACCTTACTGAGTGCAAAATAAAACAACAATCAGTGAATTAGTATAGGGGTAGCATTAGTATAGTATACCATACTGTAAATGCGCTAGTGTGGCAAATACCTATTGTAGTCGATATGTGCTGTACACTATTTTCATCTACCATTTACAGTGATCCCCCCGTATTCGCGGGGGATAACAAACCAACATCACACAACACAACACCACACACACACACACACACACTACCACACACACACACACACACACACACACAACACACACCCACACGACCCCCCCCCCCCCCCCCCCCGTGAATAGTTAGAACCCGCGAATGTTTGGAACCCTTATAAAAATGCTAAAAACAGCCTATTTTGTTAGTTAAAACTCAAGAAAAACCCACTAAAAATGTTCATACATGGTTTTTTTAATAGTTTTATCACAAAAAGTGCATTTTATGATGAAATTCATAAAAAAAACAGGAATTTGTGGATATTTACCATAGAAAAATACCGCGAATGCGCGAATTTTCTGCGAATAATGCAGGGAAACGTTCCCGAGAGAAATCCGTGAATGTGTGAGTCCGCGAATCTGGAGAACGCGAATATGGGGGGTCCACTGTACATATTTCTTTTTTTAGTGGTAATGTAAGTTTTAAATAAATTAAAGTGCTTTGGGAGCATGATTTGGGTCATATTTAGGGTTTAAACTCAAGAAACAAGCATTTATTAGCATTTTTAGTGACACTTACCAGGCATTCACAACTTCTGATCCGCAACGGGTTCTGGGACCTAATCTCGTAAATGTTCGAGGTATTACTGTAATGGTAATAGTAATTGTAGGGTTGATGAGTATGGCCACAAAATTGAGGGTCTTATCTTTCATTTGGCTTCTATTTGGTCCAAAAGTACCAGCTCATAAAAAGTATGAAGAAAAGACCTGGTCTGGATTTCAGTTTACAGTAATGGCTTGGGTTACGAATTTAATCCGTTCCAGAATCTGCTTCGTAACCTAAAAAATTTGTAACCTAAATGGATTTTCCCATAAGAATGTTATGAAAATCAAATAGTGCGTTCCACCCAACCATAAATGACCATTTCAATTCATATTTTTCCATTTATTTTTGTTGACTAAGGTTGAAAATTCGTGTAGGAATTACATAAAATTATAAAATTGAAGAATGAAATTAAATATAAACACTAAATTTAATATGCATGCACAGTAAAACCTGAACTTTACCTTTGGCGAGTATGGCTGCTGGCTTGACGGAGACGGGAGGAGGGGAAGGCAGAGGAGGAGAGGGTTAGGGCTTGGGGGGGAAATCTCCCTCCGTGAACACTTCTGGAAGACTTTCTGGTTCTTTCTCTTGAGAGCAGCGTTCACTACCATCACTAATCATACGCTTACGCGACACTGTGTCGTCTTTCACAATTTTGAAAAAATATTTTTCTATGGAGGCTTGCTTTTGCCTGTTCTTTAAAATTTTATAGAAATGACCCACCCCATTATCGATCAACAAATTTGTTGCACGCCCTGACGCAGCCTTACTCGGGTAATTTTTCTCAATACAACTTTTCACAATTTCCCAGTGTTTCAAAAAATCCTTGATCTCGCTCGAAGGAAGCGACTGTGCAGCGTCTTCCCCCTCCTCCTCAAATGAGATCTCCGTTACCTGTCTCTGTTGCTCCTTGTGCAGCTCCAACAGCTCGTCGGTCGTCAGCTGCTGTCCATGTTCGGTCAGGAGGTCCTCGATGTCGTCCATGTCAACCTCCAGCCCCATGGACTTGCCCAAGGATACAATCTCCTCTTCAACTGCCCCCTCCTTGACGGGTTCGATCCCCTCAAAATCTCGTTCAGCAACGCAGTCGGGCCACAGTTTCTTCCATGCAGAATTGAGTGCTCTCCTGGTGATTCCCTGCCAGGCTTTATCAATCAGATTGAGGCAGTTGTGAATAGAGTAGTGATCCTTCCAGAACTCTGAGGGTAAGGTTGGTGCCTTCCGTCACCTCAAAGCAGCGCTGGAACATAGCCTTCATGTACAATTTCTTGAAATTGGCAATCACTTGCTGGTCCATGGGCTGGAGTATTGGAGTGGTGTTGGGGGGCAAGAACTTGACTTCAATAAACTTGAATTTGTCCAGTAAGTCCTCTTCAACGGATGGAGGATGGGCAGGAGCATTGTACATCACAAGTAAGGCTTTGAATGGGAGGTCTTTCTCCCGGAGGTGGTACTTCACCTCGGGACCAAAAACCTCGTTCATCCACTCGATGAACAAGATCCTCGTCATCCAAGCCTTGGTATTAGACCGCCACATAACGTGCAACAGTTTCTTCTGCACGTTTTTCTTAAAGGCTCGTGTATTCTCTGAGTGATACACGAGGAGAGTCTTAATCTTGCAATCTCCGCTTGCATTGGCACAAAACAGTAGGGTTTTGTGACCGGGAAGTGCCATCTCTTCTGCCGTAATGAACGTCCTCCTGGGCATCTTCTTCCAGAATACCCCCATCTCGTTGCAATTGAAGACTTGTTGGGGGAGGTATTTCTCGGAATCCACGAGCCTTTTAAACTCTTTTTACGTAAGCCTCTGCTGCCTTTGTATCTGAGCTCGCAGCCTCACCATGCCGAACAACACTGTGGGTGCCAGTCCTCCTCTTAAAATTCTCGAACCAGCCACGGCTCGCCTTAAAAGTGTGTTTTTCACTGTCCGCTGATGTGCCTGGCTCATTTTTACTTAAATCTTCATGGATCTTACGAGCCTTTTCGCAAATGATGCTCTCACTTATGGAATCTCCTGCCAGCTGCTTCTCGTTTATCCAAACCATGAGCAAATTTTCTACGTCGTCGAGAATATGAGGCCGTTGTTTTATCAATGCTGTAGTGCAGAGCGTTGATTGCGACCGATTGTAGAATGCTGCAATATCTTTCACGCGCTCGCCTTTATCATGCATTTGGATAATTTCGTTTTTCATTTCGACCGTAATCATCATCTTTCTCGTGCTTTCCTTCTTGCTGCTTGCCTTCGTCATCTTGGGAGCCATTGTCTTTAGTATTTGAGTAATAGTAACGTATAAGCACTATCACGGAAACACAACACGTGCGCAAATCACTAAGCAAATTCAAGAGCCTATTACGGACAAATGCATTCAATCTTACCGCCAGCGAGATAGTGAAAGAGTTATGGTTTAAAAAGGGATGTGTGGGAGGAAGTCACGTAACCCTCGTTAAGTTTTGGCCAAAAAAAATGCGTTCGCAGATCCCACACTCATCCGATGTCCGATGTAAACAATGCAGGCAGCCCCCACAACGGAAATTCGCACATTCGTATTCCAAGCAAAATTCGGATTCCAGAATGAGGGCGTCACTTCGTAAGTTAAAAAATTTGTATACTAATCGGTTCGTAACCCAAAGTATTACTGTATTCTCATCAGTTCTGGAAAACAGGATTAAAAAAAGAGAGAGACATTGTGCTCTGAAAGATGTCTGTACTCTGGCCTTTTGTGTGTGGTTAAATAGCTTGCACTCTTGTTGTCACAGTACAATTTTGTTTATTTTTGCATTTTGCATCAAAGTTTTGTGGTTTAACAGTAATATCATGTTAGAATTTGTAATATACAGATACTCGTATACATGCTGTACTGTACTGACAGTGAATGTTGAATTAACTAGACTCACATTGGCAAGTGTATATGGCCATTCCAGCTTGTCTACAGTTGTTCATACTTTCTTTCATAAAAAGTAGTCTTTAGATGTTCTAAAAGAAACGTGCCATATTGAAAATGCACACGGTCATGCTTAGTATTTGAGAGTTGTGTATGCTGCATATCTTGTAACCATATGTATTACAGGTAGGAATCCTCAGTTACGTATGTTATTTCCCTTTTATATGTAGAAGTCATACAGTTTGAAATTAAAAGTAAGTGCTGGATAGGTGATGTTACGATCTACTTACGTCAGGTAAATTTGGGCGGCAACGTGCGTGTTTTCTTTGCGTTTACATTATTTTATTTTCTTTTATGTAGTTTTGCTGATGAATTATGGTAATAAAATTTAAAATATCTTTCTTATACAGGCAGTCCCTGTTTATCAGTGGACTTGGTTATCGGCGATCCGGTTTTATGGGGCTTGTGTAGCACCATAAAATCGGCAATTTATGGCGCTATAATGGGCCAAGTTCCGATTATCGGTGCCATAAGGCACCAATACAGTGGTCCCCCGTATTCACGGGGATGTGTACCAGACTCCCCGTGAATACAGTGGGGCCTCAATAATCGTGGGGGTTGGGCGCCACAACCACCCACGATAAGCAAATATCCATGTTATCACACCCCTCAAAAAACCCTAGGCTATACCCACCCCAATCGCTTGCTTCAATAGTTAAAACACCAAAGATGTCCCACCTATATAAACTCTTATAGGTTAACTGCCTATTTTAGTACTAATTTAAACACCTAATATACCTTAAACTATGATATGGGTACTCACTATTGATTGGTCCAGGCTATCCTATATAGCTTGAAGATAAACAAGATACACATGTACAGGCAGCCTGCGGTTAACAGCGCAATCGCTTAGCAGTGAATCGGTTTTATTCATTAAAAAATATAAGGTATTTTAAGGTATTCTTACGGCACAGTTTCCGGTTAACACTGCTGTTTTGTCTAACGAGTACATACATTTGTAGCAATACTGTTCAAACCAGAAAGGTTATGCAAATGATATTGAAAATTTTTATTGAGATTTATTACATAGGTATGTATTAGAGTAAAATATATGCCTCTGATGCTGTTCTATGCCAAAAATATTGAGTTACATAAGTGCAAATTTAACTATGGATGTGTCGATTTATAAATATTCATGCTTTTATGTTTAAAATGTGTATGAAAATATATTACTGATAGCGTGCTTTTATTTCTACACAGAAATATGATACAAAGGCAGCTTTTGAAACTGCCCTTCACGTTATCAAAGATGTTTTTTCATGTTCGTTCTTGTGAGCCGCCGCCTGCTGCTCTTCCAAAAATATAGTTTAAAAAAGTGCAAATTTAGCTATTGATGTTTCGATTTTATGTGTTCATGGTTTTATGTTTAAAATGTGTATGAAAATGTATTACATGTAGGGTATTTTTATTTCTGCACAGAAGTATGATACAAAGACAGCTTTTGAAACTGCCTATCACATTATCAAAGAGGTTGTTTTTTCATGTTCGTTCTTGTGAGCCGCTGCCTGCCTCTCATTCGAAAATATAGTTAAAAAAAGTGCAAAATTAGCGATCGATGTGTCGATTTTATAAATGTTCATGCTTATATGTTTAAAATGTGTATGAAAATATATTACATAAAGGGTATTTTTATTTTTGTAACTGCCCTCCACATTATCAGAGGATGTTTTTCTTGTTCGTTCTTGTCTGCCACTGTTCCGAAAAATGCATTTACAAAGTCTTCATGTCATTATATTTTTTTAATTTGGGAGCTAATTATAGCTCATTTAGTTAATGAAACTTAAGCTTTTTGTAATAATGAAACTTCAGCTTTTGGTTATAAGTCTTCATGCATTTGTTTAAAATGTGTATGAAAAATGTATTACAGGGTACTTTTTTAATTTTTGTACATAAATATGATACAGTGGTAGTACGCATGTCCAATTTAAAGTCTCTGTAACAGCCCTTCACATGATGAAGACAATAGGTTGTTCAGTCGCGCCCGAATAATAAAATTTTAATTTATATAATTGAATCGCGTTTTCATAACATAATATTTACAATTTTTGCCTTGATTGATTTTAAAAGAGAAAACTCTTGTATACAATCAATTTTGCAATACTGCAATTTGTTTGTTTTTCCTTCGGATAGAAGTACAAAATATATCTGCAACTCAATTTTTTGCTTTGTTACTTGAACAAAAAATTGAGGTACGACCTTACGAGCTCAAGATGCCACTGCTACGTAGATGCATAGTGACGAAAATTAAGATAAGCACAGAAGAAAAAGTGAATATGCATATTTTCCATAAATCTTTTAAAAAGTTATACATTACATCACTGTATCCAATAATATTGTATGTATTCTCATATATTGTATTATAAAATACTATGGTAAATCTAAGCCAGTATGTATTCCGTGGAGCGTCCAATGTTTTGGTTTGGAAATCAGCTGATGGCATACGAGTTTGTTTCGCTATATTTAATGCAATTCTGAGCGAATTTTCTTGCTTTTAGTTAGCATAAATGAATGTCTAGATATTGACTTCTATGAGACATAGTTATTTTTCCTTATCCGATGGGATTTTAGGTGGAAATATGACTTGAATATGTCTCGTTGTGATTATGAACTAATTTTTTTTTTAAGAGATTACGTTGACGGCATGTTTATTGAGTAAAAAAATGTGATTCAGTTAACAATTTTCCTTTATATCATCGTAATATGAACTTTGTTATTTATCTTATATCGGCGTGAAACCAACAGTAAAATGTGTTCAGTAAAAAATGTTCTTTCAAGCTCAGTAGTTTTGATTAACATGATTTTATCTCGATTTTATCTATGGTTGTGTTTGATGGCATACGTTTACTGGAGTTTTATCCTAGTTGTCGATGCACGATAATGGTCATTAGCAGCTTGAACAGTTTTCTCAGCTTCAGCTATAACTAGGTTTTAATTTAACAGTATATTTCCCAATTGATCTTTGATCTATAGCAAATAAAGTTACGTATTACATTAAGATATCTCAGTCCTATTTTACATAATGTCATTTATAACAAATACGGTAATAGTATACTATAGTACGATAATTGAAATACGAGCCAAACGGATGTTGTTATCCAATTTGGTTGTACTTAGTAAAAAAAAAAAAAAATGTTGTTCAGTTGTTCATGGCTGTACACATTTCTGCAACGAGTATAATGTTAAAACCATACTTTCATCGTTCCTCTTTATTTTCATGATTTGGCTGCTGCACAAAACTGAAAATACATACTATATTTTGCAAATGAATACATGATAAAAAACATGAGTTACTGTAATGATTACAGCACCCAAACAGCAAAATACAGTATTGAAAATTATTTTTGTCTTTTGTTTACGTTGAGAATCAGCTGATGGACGTTTATTACCGAAGGAATTATTTTGGAAACTAAAAGAAACTAACTTATTAATGGAATTATTAATTTTGAGAGAGAGAGAGAGAGAGAGAGAATTTGTAGAATTTTTATTTAGCATTTTACTATTTACAGTCATATTAGTAGATGAGAATGATTAAATCCTTTTTACCATAAAAATGTATTTAGTCCTGGAAATAAGATGAAAATACTTAGTTATTAGTGAATCTTCCTCTATGAAAAAGTTCGCTATTTCGTTAATTTTCTGGGATATAGTACTATTTGGGCTCCACAAAAAAGTAAGTACCTAAAGTGTTTTATGATAGAGTTTAGAGCATATGTATGTAAAATACGTGGGTAGTTTGTAGAATGGTGAAACCACTATCACGTTGTGCAAAAATAGTACATACGTACAAATGAGACTGTAGGTAGGTGACGTCACGTTGATCATACATATTTTTTTCGTGAATGAATATACATTTATAGTAGAAAAACTAGTTACTGTACTGATTACAGTATCATAGTGTAATATTAATGTAATAACATCAAAATAAAGTAATCAATGCATACTGTAAACTTGTAAAGTGTATTTTTGTCTTTTGAAAAATGCTTTCCCAAAGAAATTATTCCTTGAAGAGGCTTTTTATTATGATGATAGGCCATTAATATATAAGAGAGGCATTTTATTATGAAGATATGTCAATTATATATAAGGTAAAAATGGTTTTATTACATTTACGCTTCATCGCCGACCCGTTTGTATGACTGCATTGTGCAGAAAAATCAATTACGTACGTACTACCAAAACAATAATTAAGTTGAATTAAAAATTAATGTTTTCCTAAATGTCATTACTACCGTAATCACACTACTACTAACATTTCTAAATGGTTAATGAATGATAAAGGTCCTGTGAAGCAATGTAACTCCATGTTTACATTTCGTTGCTGGCCATTCGAAGTACAAGTTGATGTCAATAATGTGGAATTATTCCATTAATAGGCTATTTATTATGAAGATATGCCAATAATATATAAGGTGAGAATGTTTTTTTTTTTACCTTTATTGTCAGTTAATATCATAATGTGAATCTGTTCATTATGTTGGTGGATATCGGACTGCAGCCGAGGCTTAGCCTACCGATAAACATCAAGTAATGACATGGACAAGCCCGCGATGCTGGGATTCATACCAGCGATATAGACTGAGAAGTGGTCCATGGAAAAACCTGTGGTTAACTGATCCTGCAACTGCTGATCCATGACTAAGGGAGGCCCCACTGTAGCTAGAATCCGCGAATAGTTGGAACCTCTATAAAAATGCTGAAAAAAGCCTATTTTGTCAGTTAAAACTCAAGAAAAACCCACTAAAAATTTTCATATTTGGTTTTTTTAAGTTTTATCACAAAAAGTGCATTTTATGATAAAATAAAAAAAAAAAAAAAAAAAGAATTTCTGGATAGGATATTTCTCAGAAAAATACTGCGAATAGGTGAATTTTCTGCGAATATTTTGGGGGAAATGTTCCAGAGAGAAATCCACGAATGAGTATGCGAATACGGGGGGTCCACTGTAATAGTTATGGCGCCATAACATACCTGACAAAGGCGCCATAAGGGTGCTTATGGCGCCAATAACCGGTTATCGTCACGATGAGGGCCATTATGGCGCCGTAAATCACCGAGTTTCAGTTAATGGCGGTTTTTGCTTGTCGGCACACCCCAGGGAATGGAACACCCTGCCGATAACTGGGGACTGCCTGTAATCAATAATTCATAAGTACCATACGTAGTACAGTATTAAAGAGGATGAACCAGATTTTTGAAAGTCATAAATATTTCTGTACAGTATTTTTCTTATTTTGAGTCGTCTTAGTTATGTATGTATATTTTTTTAAATGAACTTACCTCTCTATTATATAGCTTTTATTTCCATTACACCCGGAGTAAAATCTATATAATAGAGAAGTATTAATTAAAAAAACAGAATCTATATTACAGAGAAGTAAGTATCTAAAAATAAATACTAAAGTATTTAAATTTTTTCTTAATTTTTTATTATCAGTTTGTGCGCAAAAGAATTAGCTTATACAGGCAGTCCCCGGGTTACGACAGGTTCGGGTTACGACGTTCCGAGGTTAAGGCGCTTCTCAATTATATTCATTAGACATTATTTTCAGGGTTACAACGCATATTCCAGGGTTATGACGCCTACAACGCTCATCTGCCAGATGAAATATGACACCAAAAATGCAAAATAATCAATATTTGAAGGTTTTTTTTATGAAAATGCAATAAGAATGCAGTTTGTACATAGTTTTCAATGCACCCAAAGCATTAAAAGTAAGGTTTTCTTAGGATATTTTCCGATGTTCCAGCTTACGACGATTTTCGGCTTATGATGCGTCTCAAGAACGGAACCCCCTGTCGTAACCCGGGGACTGCCTGTATTTATCATGGGAGCAGTTCGTAAATTTTTCTCTTATGTACTTAAAGTACTGAAATGTAAAAATGGCCAAATTTGTCCAAGATTATTAGAGGACTTTTATTCCTGGATAGTGTGAGGAAAAAAAGTAGTAAGACCGCATCTTAGTGGACTTGCATACTTGTCAGCTGCCATATTTTAATTATTTTTCTTTCTGCTACCATTTTAGATCTGATCCAGTTTTAGATATATCTCATAAATGCTAAATGTAAATTAAAGCTTAGTTTAAGTTAGGAAATATGTGAAATTGTTGTTAATTGTAAGGTATCTGGACTTTAGTTAATTATTGGCAGGGCCAAACCCCTAGTGTCAAAGTTGGTAAAGTTAAGGTATTCAAAAAAATCGTACCTTTCAACACATCCTTTGGTACTACCAAGGACCCCCCTGGTGTCAAGTATACGGTACTTGCCCTCTGACCCTGTATTCGTTTTTGTTGTTTTAATTATTATTATTATGTTATTCAGACGAACCCTGAACAGATGAGAATTGTTACAGTACAGTTTATCTTTTGGGTTAATGATGTATTTTTTGTGCAATTTACAGACTTGCAGCTAAAGCCATATCGAACTGATGAATTCATCCACAAATTGTTTTATGAAACCAGTCGTTTTTCTGCTCTTGGATACCAGTGGGTGATAAAAGCCCGCCTGAATGACAACCAAAAGGACCCTCACCTTACTTGTGATCGTTTCATTACCTATCAGGTTTGTTGTTTTTTGTTTTTGGTAGTTAATTAGGTGTTATGGTTGTTAATAATAAAATTATTATATGTATAAAAACCTCATCATTTCCATATTCCCACTTCAGTCTAACAACTGAGGAGCTAAATCTTGTGTTGACCTTTTCTATGGTTTTCTTTCAATTATTACTTGCTAAGTTTTTTTGTTCTAGCTTTAAAGCACACACAAAATTGTTGACCATTCAAAGCAGATTACTTTCCAGCTGTTTTTCACTGTCCAGTTTCATTTGATTTTCCTCCCAAATACAAATAAATCTTTTTTAGTGAACTAGTAATATTCCTTCTGTTGAAAAAGAATTTTCAAGTTAACATGAATTTTCTCAGAATTCATCCTTGGACCCATTTGAAGCCATTTCATTGCACTTTTGCCACAGTAACTTAATCATGGTCAGATGATATATAAACAAATTCTCCTTCCATTCTAAAACATAGTGGTTTTTTTTTCACAAATTTAAAAATCATGTTCTTGTTCAGCAAATTATTTTGGAAATTGCAGAATGGTTCACATTTTAATTTACTTGATCTTAGGCCACAGCTATCATTGAAAGGTTAAACATGTGGCCATGTTTTCAGCAAAGTAATTTTTATGCTAGCTTTTGATTTGGATTTTTCATCCCCCATCTTATGATGAGTTAGCTGTCGCATGTTGACTAACCAAGATAGTCCTCCATCAAGATGGTAACCCTCTGGCAAGTTGATTCTCTTTCAAAATTAAGCTTGCACAAATCTTGTAAAAAGGGAGACACTTTTTTGTACCTTATGTGTTAGTCTTGATTTTGTAAGATAGCAATTTCAGATGTTTGACTGTACTGCAGGTGTGGTTAAATTTCTGTCAAAAGGTAGTAATTGCTTATGATTCATATCCATACTTGCTTTTGCAGCTGATTGTGAAAAGTAAACCCAACAATCCTATGATGGTTCATTTCATGATACTTCGCGGTCCTTTTGGGGACATGAGAGTCGACCCACACATTTACCAGTTTGAATTCACAGAAAATGGAACAGAAAGTCCTTTCTTTGCCCTTCCACTGCCTGACAGTGCCGAGTGTAATAAGCTCCTTGCTGCTCGTACTATAGACTTCAGGTAAGAAACTAAAACTGCTTTGTCAACTTAGATTTTTAGAGCGCTTTTGCTAATTAAAAGTATTTTCTCTTATTGAGTACAAACATCCCTTATTAGAGCCTATCACTTCATTGTAGGGACAGCAGACTTCAAAGATTTACAAAGATTTTATTTGTCCAACAAAGAAGTGATACCTGTCAAGTCAATTGTGCATTCCAGAGTTTCATGTTTCCTCTTGTCACACATTTCCATTAAAATTTTGGTGTTCCTTGTTCATATATAGGTTAAGTAGTCATGATGTTTGACAAAGCAGCTATGTTTGCTTCAGAATGTGAGTTATCTTGTATCAATGAAACTCATTATTTTCAATAGGCTTCAAAGAATGTATCTTAGAATTAGTTTGAAAACATTGATGGGCAGCCATGTTTATCTGTTTTAAATCCAGTGCCCAATGAACTTTGCAGGAAAAGTTTGGAGGAGAAAAAATTTCAGAAAAAGATACTTTTCTAGTAAATCTGTCTTATTTGATGAAATACCAGTGATCTTCCTTCTAAGCAGCTGTAACAGATAAAGTATAGTTAATTTGGGCCAGATTATTTTCCATATTGGGATGAGTCCAGTCAGTAGCTCCCCTTTTGCTGATCATTTCCTTGCTCTGCACAACTCGACCTGCTCCCCAGCTTCTACAGCTTTCAGTTGTTCTAGGGATGCTGCCTATTTCTATTACTAATCTAAATATGTCTCATCAGTTGAAGTATGTATGGTAACTGCTCCTGCAGTTTTGTACTTGCGCATTTTCCTGAATGACATCCTGATCCTATGTCAGTAAGGCCTTAACCCTTTCACTTATACTGATGACTGATAAAGACATCCTCCAAATTTAAATCCTTCGCATTTTTATGATATATGCAAATGTCAAAAAATAAAAGAAGATAGCACAAACTAGATGAGAATAATTTGTAGCGAGTGTTTTTGATATTTTTTTTATACGCGTGTTTACATGTGTTTTATTTATGTAAATTGTTTTCGTACAGTGTTAGATTTTATTCCATAATTGCATTATTTTTTCTCTTCTATTATAACATTATCTCTTCAGATAAAAGAGAGAGAGAGGGAGAGGAAAGTTTTTTTTATGCATATGTAACATGTAAGTTTATTTGTTTTGGATAGTGTTAGATTTTTTATCCTATAATTACATCAATTATCTTTATTCAGAGAGAGAGAGAGGGGGGGGGGGGGGGGCAGTATTTGTGTTGTACTTATGTAATGTATAGCTATTTTTTTTTTACAGTTTTAGATAATTTTATAATTACATTATTTATCTCTTCTGATGAGAGAGAGAGAGAGAGAGAGAGAGATGAGAGAGAGAGAGAGAGAGAGAGAGAAGAGAGGAGAGAGAGAGAGAGAGAGGGCCACTTGTTTTACAGAAAATTTGACACTTCTTTTTCATTCATTTTTTCATATTTTCCTTAGTATAACTATAGCTTTTGTATTACAATAAATAGATAATTTAGGGTGTGCTATGGATAACAAATGAAGTCTCACAATTTTTTTTTTCTAAAGTTTCCTATATCTTAAATTATAAGGCATTGGTTGTGTGTGAAATGCATTTTCAAATATTTTGACTAAATGTGACAGGGGAAAGCTACAGTTTTCATTTAACCTTAACTTGTGTGTTTCAGGTTGATGATGGGGCTTGTGACGAAGTAACTTTTTTATGTCTATGAAAGACTGCCTTCAACCAATGCAAAATCGCTGCTGCCAGGATTTCTAGTTAAATCATGAGGCAATCATCTCTCTCAGTCATTAAGGTATTTTTATGTAGCCATTGTGTTACATAGCTTCATTAAAATTTGCCAGCTTTTAGGAGTGTTATACAGCACTGTTATTCTTTCTTGATAGAGTACAGGACAGACTAAGTGGTTTTTATTAATCTGTACATAAGATTGTGATTAACATTTTCAGAAAAGCTTTTCCAAGTGACTCGTTGATAGATATGTCAAAGAATTCCAGTTAAGAGGAGTTTGGATGTGTTTGAAAAAAAAAAAAAAAAAAAGACATAACCTTAATGATGTAAAGATATGAAATATATGAAGATATTTTTTGTACATTACAATTTAGCTTGGATGGATAGAGCAGTAATTCATTTCTCACTTCAGTTAAGGAATACATATAAATAATAATCCCAAATTTTCTTTAAGACTTTAATTCCATTGCATTTATTTAGCACTTCAAACATTTTAGCTGTTCTGTAAAGTAGGTTATGTGATGATACCTTTATGGCAATAACTTGGGCGCATTCTGTATCACTGAATCTTTTGAATGTTGAGTGTCTTTTGAAGAAGAACTGGCATTAAAATACAAGCTACAGAATTGTACATAATAGATAAGACTTCACTGGAACCAGGAGAACACAAGCAGTGGTACTATGTGGTACATCATCTGGCATTTTTAAGTACCTTGCTCAACACATTTAACACCAAGTGGCATATGGTTTTTATATGATTATGTAAAATTCAAGTTGTCTATCTTTTGTACTTTAAAGAACATAATGATGTCAGTATTAAATTTGTACATTGGCTATATATAGGCTTGTGTGAAGTTTGGTGGCAATATATTAAAATATGCCAAAAAATGTGCTTGTGTGACAAGTTCTCAAGGTGCAGTAGTTATTTAGTTTACAGTAGATTAATTTCAGATTATATATATATAGGTAAAACTGATTAGTTTTGGCTTGCCATTAATTTGTTGGCAATAGTATTTAATTTCCTGAAAATAAAAGCTTCATGTTTGAAGTTTTCAAATTGTAATATAAAAACTGTAAAATTCATGGTAACTAACTGAGTTTTAACCTTAGAGGTCATATGTTTGATCAATCACTGGAAGATCTTGTGCAGTGACCTATACTAATAGGACTGAAGTCTTCATATCTGAAGTTGAGAGAAAAAGTCATGGAAAGGAATGCCATATATCTCTCAAACCCCACGTGAACACTAGAAACAAAGCCATTGTAGTATAACTTTGATAAATGTTTTTTGTAATTAGTTAACTTTGTAGTTTACTTTGGGTCATATGTGTAGTTCATCACTTAGTGAAGTTGGTAGGTTTTGAAACTGTGGCATTTATTTGTTAAATATAAAGAGCACTCCTGGGATGGCTGAAAATATTATATCCCTAGGGTTGAGAGTAAGAAGCTTACTGAAGAGTCTGAAATCTTTCAAGTAAAAAGACATCAACAAATTTACATAAAATTTACATTTACAGCTATTTGGTACATATGGCTTTAATTGTACATAATAGCTAGAATCTGTGTTGATGTTAAAGTTTTAGTTACTGTATTTACACAAATATGATGTTGGTAATAGGAAAGTTGAACCAGTTTAAAGGAATAACATTGGAAAATGTAGACTAAAATTTGTGAAACACCTTTATTATGAAGGTGGGCGTCATTTTCCATTACAAGGCTGTAGAGAGAACTGACTTTGTTAAAGGTGAAGGAAGTTTCTACAGAAAACGAACATGAACAGTGGCAATACACTTGTAAATCTATAGAAATATATACATATTTAGAATTACATAAATGTCAATTTGACAATATGAGTATAAGGAATTCACACACTACTGCCATGGACATTGATGATCGTATTGTGATTTGTGTTTAAAATATGCTGAATAGCTGCTGTATAACATAGAAGGCCATAGGTTTCTGATTCTTATGTAACAATTTTATCATCGTTGAGTACGAGTTACAGAATATTCTTATCATTACAAAATTAAGTTCATAGTAGTGCAGATCGAATTCTTATCTTGTTTGAGATTTTATTTTATATTAAGGTTTGTTTCCACTATCCAGAATTAAGGATGGTTTTCAATTTATTATCCTATGGATACTGTCAATATAACACTGAGAACTCGTTTTGATTAGAGTAGAAAACTTTGCTGGTCACTTGATGCATAATTAAATGTTGAATAGTGTATATCATAACTCCGTGAAAACGATAAATTTTTTAGATAACTTAAATGATTCTCAAAAGTCCTTTGTGAATTCTGATTAGGTTTCAGTTCAGTCGGGCCCCTTTTATTTCCAGGGGGGAGTGGGGGCACACACACACACACACACACAAAAGCTAAATCTGTGAATATTTGACACCCCTTTAAAAATGCTTATAACTGCCTATTTTGATAGTTTAAGCACAAGACACCCCTCTGAAAACGCTTATACCCGAGTATTTTAAGTTTTATTGGAAAAAAATGCATTTAGTCATGAAAATTACATGAAAATACAGTAGTTAGTGAATATTTCTGTATGAAACATACTGTGAATGGGTGAATTTTGTGCAAACGTGGATGTATGTTCCACAAAAATCTGCAAATGGGTGAAACCATGAATCCAAAACTGTAGTCCTAAATATCTGAAAATTTTTTATGTGAAGTTAGTGGGTAACTTACTGTCTAAACATCATTATGGCTTTGCCTCAATAGTCTACAATATAAATGCTAGATGATTTAGGTGAGGAAAAAGAATTTAGGTGTATTAACTCATTTTGAGAAGTGAAAGTCCTCTTGGCAAGCTTTTGCACTTTTATGACAGGAGGACACTAAAAAAGTTAATCCTGGTACTTAACTGACAAGTGTTCAGTCAATTCCAAAGGTAATTAGGAGTACCTTAGACATAGATCTAGGCATATGGAGTGAACGTTAACTCCCCCACTGAAATTTTCACACATAAAGGAAAATAAAAAGTATAGTAAAAAAAATGTTTGGTAAGATTAGGACACTATCTAAAACATAGCACCGGTGATTGGCATCAAGGATACCTCTCGGACAGAAAAGGCACAAGAGTTTAAAATCCCTTCAAATAGAAGGAAAAACTTCACTCGCAAATCTCAGACGAGAAGGCTTGGCAAAGACACCTATTAGCTGGACTAATTGCTAGTCTATACAGCAAGGTATGACAAACACTCCTATTTGCTGAAGACTACAGTTCTAATATTTATGGGTGACTTTGTATGCATATAAAGTCCCCATAGCTACCAAGAAGGAAACAGAAATAACTCATTGGGGATGCTATCACTGGTACTTAGATTATTATCAAGACTTAAGACTGAATCAAACATAGCTAGTTGGATATTAGGGGCTTTCAGATGAGGGTTTAGGTTCAGAACAGACTATTACAAAAAAAATTTTAAGATGTAAGAAAGAACACGTGCCACTCAATATAGCAAACACTTAGATGCATAATACTGAGAAAATACCACTTTCATGCCTTTTAAATTACATACCTAATAAACCTTGACTTGGGGAATGCAGTAGCCATGCTCACACTTGCAAAGTTGCCTTAAGTATGGGTCAAATTTTCCCCTTTTCATAATCACAGATATCCGGGATAGCTACAATATTATTATAGAGTATATGTGAATTTCTAACAGACTACTTAATGAAGAATTTGAAGAATGATAGTATTTATATCTAACTGACAGTCTAATTGACAACTATAACAGATGGCTTAGGCAAATTAGGAACCAGTTATTCAGTGTGATCATATGGGAAAATATTTCTAAATTTTAAGAATGTGATGGTTGCCAAATGTTATAAGACTCAATGGTTGCAGGTATGCTGTTTCATGACTGATGTTACTGTGTAAATAAATGTTGTAAACAAGATTCCAGAAACTATAATAATAATAATGGAAGAGACAAAAAATACATAAAAATTGTAAACTGCTATTTTTACACTAGTTACATTGCAGCAGACAACAGAAAATGATACATTGTTTCGTGTTCATATTTTATAAGTGAGCTTGTTATGTTTTAAATTATTTGTATTTTATTTCATTTATTGTAATAAATGCTGCCAGGTTTAAATTATTTGTATTCTATTTCAGTAAATGTAATAAATGTTGCCAAGTTTTTCCATGTACTGTTGTGGTTTCCAGCTATGTTAGAACCCAAGACGCCAGTCATTACTGAAAATTGGAGAACTAGTCTTTCTCCATGTTGATCTTCCTCAACATTAGTTTTTGTATGTAGTTATTCATTATTGTATAGTGTTAAATTTTCATTGAGGTGCAACAGAATCATTTGGTGACACAGGAGCTGTAAGATGAGGAACAATCAGGCAGATAATGCCTTCTGACAGCCAGGAGCATAGCTGTAGCTAGCTTTGGAAGGCAAATGTAATAAACAACCTTGATGATAGAGATATGGATATGTTATTTGCCTTTTCATAGCATGGTAAAAGCTGCAGATTATACTCTTAATGTGTTTAGTACCAAATGGAATACACTAGCTTTTTTGTATATATCATACACATCTGTAATTAAAGCTTTTAATTTTTAATTTGTTGTCCAAGAAATCCAAACATGAGTATTATGTGGATTCAACATTTTCTTAAGGGATTTCCTTTATTAATTTTGTTTGTATATTGCATAACTGCATTTTCTGCTTATGCAAATGAGAATTATGTACAGTACTAGGCCAATTGTGACCTATTTATAACATAGAATTGTGAAAGTAATGGACTTCTGAAATAACATACATTAATTGATAATATCAGAGTGGTTCAGTTTTCCTTCAGTGTTCTATGGTAGATGTATATGTGAAGTGATACTTGTATCCTCAAGGGAATGGAATTCGGATGCAAATTTCTCAAATCTCAACTCAAACAGAAGTCTGTATTTCATTGCATTTCTTCCTGAAAACTGCAAATTTTGCTGAACTACAGCCAGTTTTTCTGAGTAAATTATATTGTCAATAGTAGGGATGCCAAAAAAGTACATGTTCTGCAAAGTGCGGCACACAGTATTTGAGCACTTTTTCAAAAGTCGACTGTTACTCTTGAATAGGTAATTACATACATGAGGCTAGAAAATTAAAGGCTATAATTTTTAATTAGTTTAAACAAAAAGTTAATTACTAATCCTTCGTAAAGTTGGCTAGAATTTTTTCATTATACTAAGTAATTCCCCGAGACCCTTTGGTTCAGATGTATCAAAGTTGATGGATGTAACAACAGCAGTCACTTTATAAAATGTTTGTCAGTTCTTCAAATGATTCATTTTACTGTGGGTCTAGGATCATGCAGTAGTCATCCAATATTCATTATTCATTTAGGGATAAGAACACATTCAGGGACATTTTTTCACATGTGAAAATGATAGGGTAAATAATGTAAGCTCTGTTTTACACACAAGGAAATGAAAAAATGTTGACATATCCAATACTATAGCATTGCCTAAACAGGTACTAGTATGGATTGTGAGGTCACTGATTGTATAATTATGAAGGGATGGCAGGCAAGGAACTGATTATAGTTGTATAATGGTGTTAGCATTCATCATGAGTCAAGTGCTTGTTGCTAATTGGCTTGAAATTGTTGAGAGTACATGGCTCAAGTTGGACAATTACTTGAAGTGGGTGCTGCTCCAGATTCCCCAAGGGTATTTTATTGTAGAATTTTGGTCCAAAACAGGAATGTCCTTAATTGAACATTAATTTTTAGTCCAGGGTTTTTTTTGCTTGTTTGTATGACATTCAGAAAGGGTTAATGTTGAAAGGAAAAAAAAATACCCCTGGGAGCTCCACTTATGGGTATTGTAGTAAAGCTTCTCTCAGTACCAGCACTGCACATGCATTGTTGATACCTTTGTCCCGGCAAGTGAAAAACATGAAATGTGTTATGCTTTTGGGGATGGTTGTGTCCTCCACCACATGAGGTGATGATTAATGAAAAGCTAAATTTCCTTTTCATTCTCATCCTCAAAACAAACTGAAAACTATTGATGGCAAGTGCCTCAAACACTAAAAGCAAATTTAACCTTTCCCAGACAAGAACTTTAACCTTAACCAGACGGACAAGACCCCAAAAATATTGCACCGCCTGAGGAAAAAATTGATCTCCCTTAATGTTTTTGATACCCTTATGAAGACTGGCATTGCATACAAATTCCAGTTCCTCATCTGTGGATACTCCGGCACTTTGATTTGTATGACCAAGATCTGCCTTCCCCAAATGGATTTCATTCCAAGGTCAGGAAGGTGCCTTAAAATAAAAGGTTACATACAAGAGTAGGCATTACTTTGCAAAAATAGTCAACAATTGTGCATCCTTGAAAAGCTCCATATATTGAAATAAACCTTCCTCAAACATAACTTGGAAGCTAGTCTTCCTGTAGGTACTACTACAACGGTTACCCTTTGTTTTTAGACCACAACCCTCCAATAACCCTCAAGAAGCCTTGTGCCATACACCTGTTTCCTGGCTATCTAAACGTTTAGGGTACAGTAGCAACTTAGGTTGCAGGTAGTTACCTAGCCTAGGAGGATCAGATACCAACCAGTCGACAGTGAACACACTTGTACTACCACAATACAATTGCTACCAGTCCAGTTGAGGTCATAGGATTTTGGTATGGTGAACCCTTAAGAAGTAATCTTTAAATCCATTGTCCTTGTGTTCAGTGTAAGATTTGCAAGCAAAGTGAAAAGCGTTGTCAAATGTGTCCACAGTCTGAAATGAATAATACGAATATTGAAAAATGACTAAATCTTAGTCCCACACTAAAGGGAATCTTTCAAACAATTCACATATCTATAGTGTCCTATAATTTATTTCTGAAAAATGCAATGTAGGGCCTGCATGTGAGGCAAAAAGTTTTTGAAGCAAGCAATTTCGATTCTCTTTGTAATGGGAAGGGCAAGGCATCCCACACATTAGTGTTAAGTTCTTGTAACTGTGTCTTTCATATTTTAGTCTGGTAAGAAGTGAGTGCGCGAGATATAATTTTAAAGCAAGATGTGCAAGTGTTGATGAAAAGCTAAAGGTTCTTCCATTGCTATTAGATGACTAAATCATCCAGGGAACTGTTGTAATGGAGAAATTAACCAGTATCAGAACTGAGAAGAAATTCTTTATGTTTTGAATTTTGGAAAGCTGATTATCAAGGTAAAATGGAGGATCATTGTTTCTTATTAACACTTGCCCAAGATGCAATTGCAAGGCTTACTATGCTTTGTGCTGCCTTGAAATTGTTTTTTAATATAGCTTATAGAAACTTAGGTTTTTGGAGAGTGCTGTCTTTGTCTTGTTAATTAATTGATGCACATAATTTTAAGAACTCTTAGTTTTAAAGTTATTTTTTCAGCTACTGTGTAACATTACATTCAAGTGAATTGCATTTCTGGGAGAACGTTTACCCTAAATATCAATATACAGTAAACTGATTTATGAAGTCGAGTACTGTCTACAGTAATTCACTACGTTGGATGTTTTCACCATAAATTTATCTTAATTTGAAGCATTAACTCTACATTTGGTGTGTTTATGGCACACTTAGTTTAGCTGTGTTGTGTTTTACCCTCAAATGTAAGCATAGGAGTTGTAGAAGCCAATATGAAAATTTCCTATCGGACTCTTAAATTGATGATGTGATAACCAACTCCTGACAGTCTGACCTTCTGCAATGCCTCCAGGGTATTTTATTATTCTGTGTCAAAAAAAGAATTTTATTAATAAGCCCAGAAACGGTCGCGCCTTTTGTTACATTAATGGGGCACCAGCCTTAAAAGGTAATTTTGGCTCTTCGCTAGTGTCTGAAAAGTTTTCTTTTAGTCTACACATAGGAAAGCAGTCTTCCTTTGTATACTATTTTCATTTTGCATAACATGAGAAACTGTACAGGCAGCCCTTGGTTAACAAGGGGGGGTTCTGTTCCCAGCCGATGCTGCTAACTGAAAATCAGCGATAACCACTAAAACCTGCTTAATGGCGCCACTAACCGAATATCGGCGCCGTTAACCAGAGATTGGCGCTGCCGTTGACTAGAAATTGGCGCTGCTAACCGGATATCGGCACTGCTAACCAGAGATCGGCTTGACATGCGCTGTAAAACCAGATAGCTGTTAACTGATATTGCTGTTAACCGAGGGCTGCCTGTATTTACCCACTGGGTATAAGCCATTCTTTTTATATTTTATGTAAATGTTGGGTTAGAAATACTCGTGTACAGTTCAGAGGAGCTAGCTATATAAATGCCATGTCTTTTTTTTTTTCAATTTTTTTTTAAGAGCTTTGTATTTATACTTTGTGCTGGATTTTTTTTTTCTGGTCAAGTAATTTGGTATAGACAAAATTACAACAATCTAAATAAAATAATATTACATAAGTGATTTTCAGAAGGAGCAGTTAACATGTGTATCTTGTATTCACATACTTTGGCCTTGATGGAATTGGTCTAGCATCCTTATTTGCTGATACAAGTCTGTCCCAGTAAAAAAAAAAAAAAAAGGAAAAAAAAAATTTAAGCTGTACATTCATAGCTATGTGCAAATACTACAAAGTATAGACTGTTCCAGGGCATGATTTTGGTATCATTAAAGATAAATTGTAATGAGGACAAAGTCAAAACTTTCTGCTGTAGTGGGGAAAATGAAATGAGGATATCTACTGTCAGAATTTTATTGTTGGGGGGGGGGGGGGGGGGGGGGGATTTAAAGGTATGCATATTGGAGTTCTGCAGTAAATTAAAATTGAGGGCTGTTATAAAGTGAACAAAGCTGATGTTTAGTTATGATTTGAGTCAGACTTTATCCAGGATTTGCCTGATGCATATATATGTAAGTCCTTACATTAAGATAGATCTGTACTATGAGACTGAATATCATTGGTTATTATTATCTTGCTATATTTGATATATAAATTATTTTAATATAGATTATATTCTAACAGTAACAGAGTAAAAGTTGTATTTAACATTTAAAAATTAATATTTAAATATATTACAGAATTAAATGACTTGGTAATATCAGTAAGAGTGGAAGTAAGAATTTTAATTAACATACTTGTAAATTGAAGCTTTAGCCCTGTACCTGACCAAGCTGTCCTAATCTTGACAAATAAAAGTTGAAATGATAAAATTGTATCTATTACTGTCCACCAGAATTCTCTGTTACCATGCAGTTTAGATTTCATGAAAAAAGGCGTTTAAACACATGAAACAGATAAGTGTGCTATAAACATTACTGTGTTTCAGGAAAAAAGGTATAAACATGCTAATGTATAAAGTATACGTACTATCTACCAACAGTACTACTAGGGGTATTTCATTACTGTTTTTAAGGCACAGAACATGCAAAAATCCATATAAATGGTATTGGATAGATAACTGGGATATGATCCTACAGAAGTACAAACCATTACCTTCTATACAGGAGTGCTAGAATCAGCCATGGAAGCTTGGTAACAAAAGTAGTCAACTGGTGGTAAGAGGGCTGATTCACCTGCTGTCATCACGCACTATTTTTTTGGCCACTGTCAAGTAAGGGTGTCTCATTGCACTCTTGGATGTCAAGTTGAAGTCTTATCTTTTTTTCTTCGTTTAGATGATTGGTAGCTTTTCTATGAAAGATGGGCAGAGGTTTGAAAGACTGCCCATAAATAAGGGTAGGCAGTTCAGTCCTTCTCTTTGAGGAGTGAGGAGTGGGCAAGTTGGTCGCCTCGCAGTGAGAAAGGTTAGGGAACAACATTGCCAGACACAGTCCCTCTTACACCCCCAAGATACCTTCCCAAATCCAAAACGAAACTGCATTTCTAGATACTCCCTACTTGGGACTGCTGATACTAAACATATCAATAATTGGGTCTAAGATGTAGAATCCTGTGCAATTATTACAGTAAAACTGCCCTTGACTCAACAGACTTTCTCTTCACAATCAGCACTTATAAGGGTGGGATAAGAAAAAAAAATCATCTCTCACTAGGGACTGGTGAGTTGGGAATTTTCTCCAAGAATTTGGGGATGAACAAGAATGACAAGAATGAAAGAGATTCTTATCCTTCCAAGTGCTGCACTAACTAGGAGAGACTAGACTCTCTTTCCTAATGTAGGCAAGTGAGAAAAATTCTTGGAGTTTAAAAATCCCTGTTCATAGCATTTCTCAGGGAGTATATGGCACATGGGCAAAACTATGGAGGATGAGAGTCATACCAGCAGATCAGGGTACAATTCAGCTTGTGGCCAACCAGAGGCAACCAACGTCATCCTGAGACCCAAAATCCAAAGCGACTAGCGTTTGGCAGATCGCTCAAGTGATTAGGTAGAACAATTGAAAAGCATAAACATTTAGGTTGCCTGAAGAGTGTTAAAGTTATCTTCTGACATAGCATAGGGGTCTAGCACTGCAAGCAGGTTGATTATCACAGTTGTCACAACTGCAATAGCTTTTTTGTGATGTTGATTGTAGGAACCAGCCAGTCATTACAACTGCACCTGGCAATTAAGCAGATCTAACAATACATTCCAGTGGCCTGGGATATATCTAGCTGACAGCTCAAAGGCATGGCAAACCGCCGCCTCTCATGCCTCTGTCTTTCCAATTTGCACAGGGAGAGGACGACCTTTTTTCACAACATATGACACGATATGCAGTTGTTGCTGTCATTTATCATGGCAGAAGTGTCCCGTTAAAGGATCTTGGAATGCTTACAATCTAGAAGTGATGTGCCCATCTTGAGAAGGTTAATGAGAGAATTCTCCTGTGACCACTCAATCAAGACAAGCTACTCAGGTGTGCACAAGATCCCTTACTTCCTGATTCACAGAAATAGGGATATCAAGAACATCAACTGCAGGTGACTGATGGTTCAGACAACACTAAAGGAAATGCAGGTGGATAAGCTTATGAGGTAAGAGTTATGAGTTTCTCGAAAACGCAAGTGACCAAGAAGTATTTGCCAAAGCCAAGGAGATTATTCCTTTCAGGGCAAAAACTGTGCTGATATCTCCTTCAGCTTGTTGATCCAAATGTCTGAAAGACAGACTTTTGTTGCTACAGACATTCATGTCATTCAGTATGTCGAGGTACTTCAGCTACTGTTTGAATATAAGATGGGACTTCACACAATTTATCACAATCCCTTGATTACAAAAAAAGGAGAATAATCTATCCCATTTCTGGAGCAGCATCTCAGAGAATGCCAGTACATAACAGCACATTGCCAAGGTACCATATCAAAAGGTTATCACATGAAGGGGCCTAAACAAACAGCATGTGAACACCTATGGGGCATTTGGTAGTCCAAAGCAATGTACTTTGAGTTGATACAGCTGTCCAGTCACTGTTCTGAAGGGCACATACCACTCAAGACTCCACCCTTTGTCACTGCCACATTGCCCAGTGGCATGATAGCCATTCTCCTTATGGCCCCACTAAAGGATGATGCAAAAACAAGGGTATACTTTATGGCGGACACTGGATGTTGAGGAAATGCCCTGGTCACTCCCAAGACCAGTGTGCTCACAAAAGATCCCAATGACCTCACAAGAATGCTCCTAGAAGGGACCATCGGGTCCAGCAGGACCCATGACAGAACACTGGATCGTCTACTGAAGTAGTGGCACACAGTTGTCTGACCCTGCCCCTGTTCAGAGAAGCATGTCCAGTGTCCAGAAAGAGTCAATGTCTAAAGGTAATTTAGCATAATCACATTCACCACCTTCGTCCCTCAACACAAAGGCCAGACCAGTAAGGCTAGCCTTGCTACCAATCAGTGAGCAGGAGTGCACATTGCCTGTTCTATGCTGAGCAGCACTGGGTAGTGCACAGGCACGGTCAACCCCAGGTCATGCACACTCCTACACTCCTAAGGCCAAATTCACAATGGTCAGGAAATAGGAAAAGGAAGAGTAAAGCAAGAGTGGCTGGTTGATGTCACCCCAATACTATCACCAAAGAAACAGCACTGGTTCAAGAGTCAGTCAGTTATCATTTGGTGGCATGTACCCTCCTCCTCAGGCCCAGCAAGGGACAAAATGGTGGATACTATCTCAGAATTAGCAGAAATGTCAAGGTAGGCACAGAATGGGGCAGCAGTGGCAGTGTGTCGCCCTCTTAAAACACTAATGTGACCTCCTACAACCCCATAATTCTTCCACTGGCCAGGCAACTAGACACACACCATTTAGTTCCAAGAATAGCATACACAACTGACCTCTGCAAGCATATGTCAATAAACTCTGGGCACTCACATACATCTAACACTATGATGGCCAGGACTCTACATTGATCACTCTTTCCAGAAGAATTATCAGGCACCATCAGTCTTACCATTGTCAACATTAGAAGTAAAAGACATCCACCATTCAAACCAGAATACTTAAGTTAGCTAAAAACAACAGCCTCAATACAAGCAATTCAAATATGTAATCTGCTCAAGTCAGGCTGCCAGAGAAAAGGTGGTACTGTAGATTGAGTGAGTAGATGGGTCCTCCACCCCATCAATCACCTTGACTACCTTGTTTACCAAGCTTCAACAACTTAGTAAATTTTGCCAAATGTAAATTTTGCCAAAGGTGTATTTATAGAAAAATCAAAGGTTTGTATACTCTGAAGAATAAATCCAATGTCAAAAATTGTCACTCCAGCCCTGGATCTCTCGACAGGACAGTTCATAAGGTTACAAGAGTCCCATTGATAACTGTATCTACCTTTAATGAATTAAAAGCCAGTACTAATAAAGGTGACTCTGACACTGAAGCAAAGCACCAAAGGCAACAACAAACACTGGAACCACCATGAAACAAAACCACTCACTGCAGAAGTGACCACCAGAACAGGTGTGTTCATTGAAATCACAAAAGTCAAGAAACAGGTGTATAAGAATTAAATACTGCTGCACAGGCAGGGACAGCTAATGGAGGCAGTGTTGATGTAGCAGAGACTGTCACTGTATGAGGACTGGCTGCTATAGCAGGTACATACCTGAGCAATGGTGGCCAAGAAAATTATCTGAGTCAGTCTGGACGTATCCAGGAGACTGGAATACTAGAAGGAAACACCACACTGGCAGCAACACTGACATACGGACTCACTCAACCGGTCACTACAACAAGTACATTATATCATCAAAGCAACAACAGTCAACAGGATCAGACCAGCCAGAAAAACTGTCAAACTAACAGAAGCTTTTGAGACAGAGACTCAGTTTGCAACTTCGGACAGATAATGAAGCAAAATAAGATGAGTAATTAAATTTATTTAAAAAAAGAATTGTCAACATACTTCCTGTATAGCAAACCCAATAACACTATGCTGATGAATATGATAAAGAAAACCAAAATGACCATCACATATACATATACTTTCCTGATGGTAACAGAACCAACTGCTAATGCAAGGAACTCCCAAACAAAATGGTGGATAACAATTACGGCGAGCAAGTAAAACAAATAGTTTACAAACTGAAAATGACGCCGAGGGAAGTCAGCACGAAAGGTAAAACAGGAGGGTGTAAAGTCAGCACGAAAGGTAAAACAGGAGGGTGTAAAGTCAGCACGAAAGGTAAAACAGGAGGGTGTAAAGTCAGCACGAAAGGTAGAACAGGAGGGTGTAAAGTGAACATGGGGTTATAAAAGGAACATCAGCCTACCTCCAAATGTTAGTTGCCACTTAGCTGGGTAATCATTAGCATCAGCAGAAATTAGCAAAACTTAAAAAAAAAAAGCAAGGTTTGATATCAAACAAAAGCTAAATACACCTAGTATGTTTTTAACTGTTTCATGTTCACTATATAGTATACAAAAGCAAAAAAGATTTGGGGATGAACCCAGCCCAATTATTGACAGGAAGATACGGGCAAAGTTTGCAAACTGAAAGATGCCAGGCATCCATTTTCTTGCCATATTTTCTGCCTTCCTTACTTTTATAATCGCAAAGAAAAGGCTAAAAGTACATGAACAACACCAGCTACCATTTTGATGTGAAAATGAAAGGGACAACAAAGAGAATACAGTCGAAGTCAGCAATCCAGAGCATAGTAGCCTGAGAGAGGTCTTGAAAGTATGAAAGGTGAATTAAATATAAAGACGGCTGACTGACACTTGCCTGAGGGTCCAGGTGGCACCGGTGTCACAATGGAGTTTTTTTTTTTTTTTTTTTACTTTTGGCCAAGCACTGGGACCTATGAGCTCATTCAGCACAAACAGAGAAATTAAGATTAAAAAGGTTTGAAAGGTGTAACAGGAGGAAAACCTTGCAGGTGCACTAGGAAACAATTGTTAAGAAAGAGTGGAAAGTAAAATGGAAGAAAACATGAACGGAGGTACAGTAAAAGGATTGAAAGGGGTTGCATTCAGGGGCTGAAGGGACACTGCACAGAAACTTAAGTACTAATGCCTACAATGCACAGCATGAGGTGCACAGACAGCACTATCCCCCTATCAGGAGATACAACATGATTAATACGTAGGTTATGACAATTAACTTCTCATTACCAACTGCATGGTTTTAAAAAATCGCGTAATCTATGATAACAATATACCACCAAAATTGATACAATTACGAAAAGCTCTATCGGCTAAATTCAGAAAGGAAGGCAAGGAAGCGTCATTTGATAAAAACCTGTAACTGTCTGAAGCCTATTCATACTATAACCTGCTGGAAAGTTTAATACTGCACACGTTTTAAGTACTGACACTCAGCCCACTAAGAAACTGCTTGGCTGATGTAGCTATCATGTCAACTGTCCACGGGGGTTTGTTTGTTTGTCTGTATGATGTTTTTACGTTGCATGGAACCAGTGGTTATTCAGCAACGAGACCAACAGCTTTACGTGACTTCCGAACCACGTCGAGAGTGAACGTCTATCACCAGAATTACACATCTCTGACCCCTCAATGGAATGCCGGAGAATTGAACTCGCGGCCACCGAGGTCGCAGGCCAAGACACAACCGACCACGCCACTGAGGCGCTCCAAATTCTTGTAATTGTCACCAAAGTCCTAAAACCTTGAAGCAACTTTGTCAGCTAAGTCAACTGCCAGGGGAGTTTTCAAGACATTGTGGTCTAGGCTCCGGAACCTCCTGAAGCGTTCAAGAGTTGGAAAAAATCTAAAAAAATTTCGATACTCTGCATATTCTAGCCGAGTCTGTAAATAAAGCAGGTACAATATAGCGGACTAATGTATTTATTAACTCCGATGCTCTACTTATAGTTATGCTACCATCTTAGATTTGAATTTTACATCAGGCTTCTTAATTAACAGGTGTCAGTAGTACAACTTTAAATACTTTCCAGCCGCAACTAAAGTATGCCTGATGTCAAATAAACTAACAGCGCTCGCTCAAACCCAAAATTGAGGTAGTGTCAAGGAAAATTAAACCTTTGTTTTGCTTCTAATAACTATACTTCAGTTCAGAATTCTGACAAAAGAATTATGATTACGCGAACCATCAACTAATCTTATAGTTGACATGTCGAGACAATCAATCTCTCACATTACCCACTGATGCATGATAAAGTAGTTGGAACACAAAAGAGAGTTATTGGTTTATTGATCTGTCAAATGTCAATGGTCTGGACAATATAGTGTAAAAGTTAAATCTGGAAAACATACCCATTTAAAATCATGAGCATAAGCAAATCATGTCACTAGTGAGACTTTCCAATGCTTACCTTTTCATCTACAGAGGCTGGAGAACAAGAATGGTGTTGCGCGAAAATCTTGGAGAAATATGCGGTCCTCTATTGATCATTCTTCTTTTTCTATATCAACATCATCACAAGTCAAGATTCTTGAAAACAGTCATCCGTAAATACTTGATACTGCGCTGTATATTCTTTAAAAAAATTTCCAGAAAAAAAAAACACTTTTTTTCTGACCTTATTCTAGATTATTTAAATGAAACTATTAAGAACACACTGCCATTTTCTGACGTGATAAGTTTTGCCTCTAGACTTAATCCACAAACTTTTCAGTGTTTAGTAATTTTTTCATCCAACGACTTCGGTCCTCAAAATGTGTTCACCAAAACAAAGTCCTGTCAGGTAGGTCGATTCTTGACGAATTCCTGGAGAGCTTCCCAATAAAGAAATCCTGTAAGGAAATAAGTTTAGAATCTTGACGACTTCTAGAACTGATTTAGATTGACACAAATGAGAGTAACATTATACAAGGCACAGTGCCAATGACAAAGTAAATAATGTACATATATACAAAGTAAATAGTGTACATAGTATTTATGTATGTATGTACGTACGTATAAAAAAATAACCCCAATTTTGAAAACAAATACTACAAGCCCATGGACCCTATTATTATTATTATTATTATTATTATTATTATTATTATTATTATTATTATTATTATTATTATTATTATTATTATTATTAAGAAGATGAACCCCGTTCATATAGAACAAGCCCACCAGGGGCCACTGACTTGAAATTCAAGCTTCCAGAGAATATGGTGTTCATTAGGAAGATGTAAGAGGAGATAAGGGGAAATATCCCACTGATTAAAAAGAAAATATAAATTTTCAAAAAGTCAAAAAAAGTATCAAAATGCAAGGAGAATAGTATTGAGGTTTAGTAATGCACTGCATCCTCGCTTGAACTTTTGAAATTCCAATAGCACGAGATTCCCAGGGAGACTGACTGCTCCTCTTCAGTCCAGCGGTGTGAGGAATAAAGGAGGACCTCTGGAACTGGAGGAATAAAGGACCTTTGGAACTGGAGGAATAAAGGAGGAACCTCTGGACTGGAGGAATAAAGGACCTTTGGAACTGGAGGAATAAAGGAGGACCTCTGGAACTGGAGGAATAAGGAGGACCTCTGGAACTGGAGGAATAAAGGAGGACCTCTGGAACTGGAGGAATAAAGGAGGACCTCTGGAACTGGAGGAATAAAGGACCTCTGGAACTGGAGGAATAAAGGACCTCTTGGCATTGGCAGAATAAAGGACTCTGGAACTGGCGGAATAAAGGAGGACCTCTAATGGAGGAATTAACAGGACCTCCTGGAACTGGAGGAAATAAAGGCACCTCTGGAACTGGGAGGATAAAAGGCAGGACCTCTGGAACTGGAGCGAATAAAGGAGAGACTCTGAACTGGGAGGAAATTAAGGACCTCTGGAACTGGACGGAATAAGCCTCTGGAACTGGAGGAATAAAGGACCTCTGAAACTGGAGGAATAAAGGACCTCTGGAACTGGAGGAATAAGGACCTTGGAACTGGGAAATAACAGGACTCTGGAACCTGGGAGGAATAAATGAGGACTCTTGGAACTGAGGAATAAAGGGACCTCTGGAAACTGGAGGCAATAAAGATCCTCTGAACTGGAGGACTAAAGGCTCTGGAACTGGAGGAATAAGGACCTCTGGAACTGGAGGAATAAAGGACCTCTGGAACTGGAGGAATAAAGGACCTCTGAAACTGGAGGAATAAAGGACCTCTGGAACTGGAGGAATAAAGACTCTGGAAAAACTGGAGGAATTAAGGACCCTGGAAGGAGGAAGAAAGGACCTCTGGAAATGGAGGGAATAAAGGCCTCTGAAACTGGAGGAATAAAGTGACAAATCTGGAAACCGGAGGAATTAAAGGACCTTGGGAACTGGAGGCATAAAGGACCTCTTGGAATGGAAGGAATAAAGGACCTTGGAAAACTGGGGAATAAAGGACCTGGTCTGGAACTCGGAGGAAAATAAAGGACCTCTGGAAATGGAGGGAAATAAAGGAAGGGACCACGGGAACTGGAGAAATAAAGGAAAGGACCCCATGGAAATGGAGGGAACTTAAAGGACCTCTGGAAACTGGGAGGAATAAAGGAACCTCTGGAACTGGAGGAACAAAGGAACATCTGGAAAACTGGTGGAGGAATAAAGGACCTCTGGAACTGGAGGAATAAAGGACCTCTGGAACTGGAGGAATAAAGGACCTCTGGAACTGGAGGAATAAAGGACCTCTGGAACTGGAGGAATAAAGGACCTCTGGAACTGGAGGAATTAAGGGGACTCTGAAACTGGAAAGGGGAATTAAGGACCTCTGAAACTGGAGGAATTAAGGACCTCTGAAACTGGAGGAATTAAGGACCTCTGGAACTGGAGGAATAAAGGACCTCTGGAACTGGAGGAATAAAGGACCTCTGGAACTGGAGGAATTAAGGACCTCTGAAACTGGAGGAATTAAGGACCTCTGAAACTGGAGGAATAAAGGACCTCTGGAACTGGAGGAATAAAGGACCTCTGGAACTGAGAAGTTCGACAGCGAGGCAGATTTACCACATATTATTGCTGCTGTTCAGCAAATCTGGTTGCTCTCGGCAGGGATATAGGAATATAGAATTCAGGCCAAATTCCAAGCGCTGGACCTACGAGGTCATTCAGCCTTAAAAGGAGAATTGAGAGCAAGAGGTTACAAAGGTGTAACCGGAGGAAAACCTCAAAGCAGTTGCTCTACAAAATTTTTTTTTAGGAGAGAGCAGGAAGTAAGATGGAAGAAAGAGAATATGAACAGAGGTACAATAAATAGGAATAAGGGGTTGCAACGGTGGCTGAAGGGACGCCGCTGAGAACCTTAAGTAATGCCTACAGTGAACCGCACATGAGGTGCACTATCTCCCGTAAAGTGTTTTTCTGCAAGAAAGGGGGATCAGGGATCAACAGAGAATGTGAAAGATCTCTTATTAAAATAAGACTCATGAAAAAGTGAGAAACAAGAGACCATCCTTGGATGATCCAAGTCACAACTGCTCATTTTAGGAAACGAAAACCTACCACCACGAACCACGATCTAAAAGAGATGAATCTATGGTGGACGCTGGCATCCATACCAGAGAACAGTATTCTACCAATGGAAGGGCAAATGACCTAAAACGGATTGCAATGATTATGTCACTTATGGATATATGAGGCCTCTCGTACAATTCCTAACTTTCGTGCAGCATTTGCCGACCGCTTTCATTAGATGTTTCTCAAAAGTTACACCTAGAATAGTTAAAGCTTCAGACTCATGCAGGAGTCCTTTTGACTTGGAGGGGAGGATAGGGGTGGAAAATCTGAACGAGATCTGCTAATCTACAGTGTTTTCGTTTTACTGGAGTTCAGCCTGATACCCCCACCGACTACATCATCCACTAATCCGTTCCAGGTCCCGACTAAGACTAAGGGCAGCTTCCCAACATACGACACCTGAAAGTCAATACTCACTACCAGAATTGAAATGGAATATAAACACTAAGAAAACATTTGCAACGCAGTAAATCTCTACAGCCTAACTGACCTTCCTGTATGGACTTGCCAAGTACGATTTACCGGTGTCCATATAATTGTATTCATGTTCCCTACAAAATGATCAAATAAACTAGGATCTTTCCTGGATAGTGAACCCAGCAAAGTCGTTATCTAGGACTAATATTTCTTTGGGGTCATTACCTTATGATATTCACAGTCTTGTGTTTTTCAGTCATCCCTAACGGGTTCGTACTAAACACGCAGCAAAGGTGGAGACATACCGGGTTAAAACCCTTGAAGGGTCACTATCTAGGAAAGATCCCAGAAGTTTTTAACATTTTGTTGGGGTCATGAACCAATAATTATATGGGACCATGTAAATCCTAGTTGAAAAGTTCATACAGGAATATCAGTCAGGCTGTCGAGATTTACTGCTTTGCAAATTTTTACCTAGTGCTTCTATTCCTTCCATTTTTTTTTTTTAGTTTAGCCAGACCACTGAGTTAATATTAACTCTCCTAAGGCTGGCCTCTTCCAATTCTGGTAGTGAGTATTCACCTATCTGGTATCGCATGGTAATTAAGTTGCAATTCAAATTGCAATATATATATATATATATATATATATATATATATATATATATATATATATATATATATTTATATCGACTGCTCTGCAGCACCAACGCCACACAAACAGAATGACCCGTCTGTACAACCAAATTAAATTGGATTCGTTGTCAAAATTACACCTGTCTGAGGGCATACTCATATAACTTTGGAAAAGTCTATATACCAACCCGTCTGAACGCATCAAGTGTATAATGATAGTATATCAGTAACTGAAGTCCCCCCCATATGCTCACGTCTTCACTAAAAAAAAAATGTTTCTAGATTCCACTGGTATATCTAACAAAAGAAATGCTGTTCAACAACAAGCAACAGCGTCAACGAAACTAGCGGTTGGTGCGTTCACTGTAAAACCACTGTCGAAACTGCGCCTTTTCCTCACTGTTCTCACTTCAAGTTGTTTCAACGTTTCTTCCCTCAGCCTACGTCTACGACACCACTACTCCGTCCCAGCAGCCCCGTCTTAACAAATGACATCACTTATCACCCGAGCTGTCACTCAAAATGCTCAAATACTTCGATTCAAGAGAGCGCTGTCTGCAATCTACCACGAACTGTCTGTCACCCCGTCACGGAAGCCAAAAGTGCCTTCAGTTAGTGGCCTTACTTACAACTGAAGGCGTTGTGTCTGTCTGTCTGCAGAACTGCACTCGTTCGCGCTGTTTATCACAAAGATGTTATTTCCCGTCATCGGGCGTAATGATGTCTACGCTTACACCCCCGAAATCCTAAGACTAAAACTAGTTTTCTTCTTATGAATTCATCGCGCACCTCACCCCTATACGTCCCTCCCTCCCGCCACCCACCAAGATGTTAGAGGGGGTGGGGGGGAGGGGAACTGTGACAAAACAATATCTACACACCCCAAGAGCATAACGCCCTCCTACCTAGCCCACTCCTTCCCTCAAGACACCCCCACCGTCAGAGAACGACTCGCAAGGAAACTCCTGCTCAGGGCGCTCTCTGCTAACCTCCATGCTACTTACTTAATGGGGATTTCCTGTTTATGTCGTAAATCGATTTAACGTTACGTCTAAGACTGACGCGTAGTCAACGTATGGTCATTCATGGCGCGAAACGACGGGGATGGGACCCTCCATACGAAGAAGGGCTCCCCGCCCCCAAGATGCAAAAAAGTGCAGGAAGAGAGCAAATCTTGGAGACTATTTAAGGCCCGAATATGAACTGGAGGAGGAGCAGATGCCTCAAGTAGACTAGTAGTAGGAGTAAGAGAGAGAGAGAGAGAGAGAGAGAAGAGAGAGAGAGAGAGAGAGAGAGAGAGAGAGAGAGAGTCCTGCAGCAGATGATCCTAGACAGCTGAGCATGGTGCCGAGTTAGGATCCATTTATATTCCTTAACGTAAACATTGCAAAGAATGCATGGGGAGGAAAAATCGTAATATGTTTTAACCAGAAACAGTCGTCCTCATTATTCGTATTGCAACGTTTTATTGCAACTCCTCGTGACACAAGTAGGGAGCGGGGTGAGAGGTGGGGTGAAGGAAGATTCCACAATCTCTATGGCGTTCAGAGGCATTTTTTTTCTCTCTCTCTCTCTCTCCACAATTGATGTAAAATGTACAAAAGGCGCTGTAGATGGAGAGCTCCATAAACTCGCAGCTGCAAATGTGATGAAAACGAAAATAAACGGAATTACAGTTGATCTGCTGGCCTCATCCGACCGACTATGTTTAGAAGCATGAAACAGCAGAACACACAAACTGGTGTGTGTGTATGTATTAAACACACACACACATACACACACACACACACACACACACACACATATATATATATATATATATATATATATATATATATATATATATATATATATAATGACTGGTGAAAATTATTTGTTACAACACTGATTGTCAGTGGCAGTGACCTAAATTGGCTTACGTGTGGATGGATCTCTTGGTATAAATACCACCTTTTCTGTAACTTTTCTCATTCATCTACCTGAAGAGGGAGACAGCAGTCTCTGAAATACAGTATTTTCTCTCTATATTTTGGCGTTATTATGGGCTCCTTATATATATATATATTATATACATATAATATATATATATATATATATATATATATATATAACATCTAGCGTTGGATGTGCGTACGTACTTAAAATGTGAGCATCAAATGTAATACACAGGTTCAAAATGCAGCTTAGAGTTAAGAAAATTTCACTCTCGCATACGACAGTCTCTGTAAACAAGAAGTCTGAATAATCACATAAAAATGACCTCAGAGAATGTTTGCTTTCACTTTGCTCTTGTTTAGATTCTAACTGGCAGCTCCTTTCGCCAGTTTTGGAGCCAACAATTCTCACCAGAAACTTGTCAAACTTGTTCTTCTTATGTTCTAGCATAAATCAAGCCTATGGGGCAGAATATGAACAAAAGGACGAAATAACATGTGATGGAGAAATGATTCATGACATTAAATCTTTCAAGTACTTTAGAACGATAATCCACTACAATTTCTCTGGGTTTGGAATTTTTTAGGGAGGCTTTAAAAAGACAAAACCTGAAAATCAATTAGCCTGAGACTGCAAACGAAAATAAGATTAGACTTAAGTCTACTACGATCTGTATTGATGTAAGAACATGAATCATGTTACTGCAATGGATCTACAACTTGAAGATTTCGTCAAACTGAGAACAAAGCTTTATGAAGAATATCAGGAGTCAGACGACAGAACTGAGATAAAAATATAAAACGGGACATTATGGACGTTCTATATGTAGATGAGATCATGATGACAGGTCTTTGGAGACTGCTTGGACCCGAGGGAGAACAGTACGTGACAGGCTTCTTGAGAGAGCAGAAGTGTTGGGAGACCTAAGGTCTACTTAGAATAGTTACAAGGATTAGGATGTCTTAAAGACTTGTTAGTCCATCCGAGGAGACAGCGTGTGCTCACTTATCTGTAAGAGCAGGTTTTACTGTTCATTCACAATGTCTTAATGATTTTGTCTAGCTTTCTTAAATTAAACTATTGTACACTGTTGCTGTTTACAACTTCTGGTGGTAGTTTATTCCACAGGGCACATATCTTGTATGGAAACAAGTTCCCACAATGGGATGTGTTATATCTCTTCAGTTCTATTTTCCATCTATTATTTCTTGTCTGGTTTTCGTTTAATGTAAATACGTTACTGTCTACTTTTGTTATGCCTTTCAGTATTTTTAATGTTCCTATCAGTTGTCCTCGCAATCGTCGTGTTTCTAAGCCATACTGTTCAGGCTCTCTAGTCGTCTTCGGTAACCTATTTGCCTGGTGGATGGAATTAACTTTGTGGCTCTTCCTTGTACTAATCTATTTATGTCTTTTCTTAGTGTTGGTGACCAAAACTGTACTGCATATTCAAGATGGGGTCTAACTACTGATGTGTAGAGCTGCAGCACAGTTTCCTTGTTTCTGTATTTGAACTGCCTCTTTATGTATCATACTAGTTTCTGTGCCGTCTTTTCTGCTTTTATGCACTGTTTTGTGGATTTTAAGTCCTTGGTAATAATGACTCCAAGGTCCTCCTCTTGTTCTACACTATTTGTGTCATTCCCAAGCAGCATGTAGCTGGCGAGTACAGATTTGTTGAAGATCAAGCACAGGAAATATTTAAGTCGAGGAATTCCAGCAGACTGAAACAATTTAGATACTCCTTATTCAAGAAAGATCAAGTGAAAATGGGACAGGTAACCTTTTTATAATCTATTCCCGTAAAAATCAAGAGAAAGGGAAAGTCCAACCGTTAAACATAAAAGATAAACCAGCAAATCTTTGCTTATATGTGCAAAACGTAGAGGAAATAGTAGTTGGTTAAACACCGATCTCGACACAAGTCACTTATCTTCGAGAAAGGTCAAATAATGGTCTTTTTTTTTTTTTTTTTTTTTTTGACCGGGGAGAGTGATTAGGTCTAAACAGGAAAATAGGTCTAAGGTGGCCCGTGACAAATACTACATGCGCCAGCCTCCATGTGTCAGGATTTCGACCCATGGGTTAGAAGTGTGAAAACGTGTGACAAAGTCCAAAATTGTTGAGAGAGCGAAAAAAATCTATCGCAGGATTTCTCTTAGAGTATGGTTGCCAGACCCTTATAGTCATTTCATCCCGAGATACAACCATAGGAGGAGTCACTCGTTTAACTGTCTGGCACCCAGTCTACTGTGCAGGTCAAAACAGGCACAAATGGTGAAGAACAGAGTCGACTCAAAGCCCTTTACTCGGTAAGTAAGAGAACCACCAATTGCATACTTACAATAATAGTCAACATAGCACGAAAGTCCGCGTGCTTGAGAATATCATAAAATCACACGTTAAGGCAGCGAGTGAAAACCGGGACTTGAAACTGCAGAATAAACTGTGAAAGTACTTGTTCCAAGTGCCGGTTTTCACTCGCCATCTTACGTGGATTTTATGATACAATAATAATTATATACTTTAATTTCAATCAATTCAACTTTGCTACTGCCCGTTCCTGGCTTTTATAAACTTTGTATGGGACTTTTTAGTTTTTTTTTTTTTTTTTTTTTTTTTTGCAAAAGAAAACTATTGTGATGGCTTTGCCTGTCCGTCCGCACTTTTTCTGTCCACCATCGGATCTTACAATCTACTGAGGCAAGAGGCCTGCAAACTGGTATATTGATCATCCACCCTCCAATCATCAAACATGCCAAATTGCAGCCCTCTAGCCTCAGTAGCTTTTATTTTACTTAAGGTTAAGGTTACTCATGGATCGTGCGTCTGGCACCGCTAGCGGTGCTAGCCACCGACGCATCTTCTCTTGACCGCATCTGAGGAGCAACTGAGCGTTGCCTGTTCGTGGCTGAGAGGTTCATACTGCAGCACCTCGAGAGTTTCAGACAGCATTATACGCTGTACTGAAAACTCGATAGTGCCGAAGTTTCACTTTTTTTTTTTTTTTACTGTGCATCAACAAACTGCACGTATAGATTCTTTTGTATATATATTTCAGAGTATGATATATATATATATATATTATATAATATATATTATTATATATATATATATATATATATATATATATTATATATATATATATATATATATATATATATATATATATAATATATATATATATAATATATATATACTATATATCTATATATATATATATATATATATATATATGATATATATATATATATATATATATATATATATATATATATATATATATATATATACATATATATATATAATATATATATATCATATATTATAGATATTATATTATATATATAGATATATAGATATATATATAATTAATATATAATATATATATATATATATTATATATATATATATTATAATGCCATATAGATATATATACTATATTATATTATATATATATATATATATAATAATATTATACATATAAGTTATATATATTATTATATATATATATATGTATATATATATATATATATAGATATAATCTGACGATGGCATTTGACTTCGCCTCGAAACGCTATAGTCGCTTCATATTTAATCTCGTATCTGACTCGTGAACGGTCAATGACCTCTGTGTCTTGAAAGTCTTATATATAAAAAAAAAAAAAAAATAAAAAATAAAAAAAAGTTCGGCCTTCCTCCTCAGAATTAACTTGACATTAGGACGCATGTTCCCACCTCACGATGACGTCAAGGTAAGCCGAGGAATAAGTGAGCTCTGAATTGTAACTCAAGTGTTTTTATAATTCAGAACAGTCTTTTCCAATTTGTTTATACAAATTTCGAGTCGTCTTCATTCTTGGCAGGCTAAGCCCAAAATGCTTAACAAACTAATTTTTAAAAATCACAGGAAAAGAAGCAGAAGCCGAGATACGAGTGACAAAAGAAAGCACATGAATAAGGCTTTTGAAGGTAGAGTAAAATAGAATACAAAATTTAGGCCGAAGGCCAAGCACGGGGACTATGAGGTCATTCAGCGCTGAAAGGTTAATTGAGAGTAAACAGGTTTAAAAGGTGTAACAAGAGAAAAACTCGCAATTGCACTATGAAACAATTTTTAGGAGAGGTTGGAAGGCAATATGGAAGAAAGAGAATACGAATGGAGGTACAGTAAAAAGGAATGACAGTGGTTGCAGCTGCAGCTAGGAGCTGAAGGGATGCTGCAGACTCTAAATAATCCCTACAGTGTAATGCGAGAGGCGCACTGGCGGCACCTAACTATGGGGAACTGAAAAAATTAAAAAACAGTAAGACTAGGCCTACTAAAGACCAAGAACTTGGCTTTTCAAGTGGCTTAAGACTAGGCCTACTAATCTACAGTGTTGCAGTGAACTGGTGATCTCTTATGCTGGGCAGAAGTGTGCCTCATCGATATATCAACAGATTATGGATGCTGACATTGCAAAACGAGTAGCACACACTGGTAATGAAAAAGTACAAATAATCCTTACCGACAGAAAGTTTTAGGGAAACTGCAAATCTGAAGAATACACCCGGCAGTTTCATTTCTCTCGTTCAAAACAGGACGTCGTGGTCTGTGCCAATCCAAATGGCATCTTTGTTTCAGATCCAGTTTTTCTTTTTAAATGAGGATAATCAAGTCTTAATTTTAAGAAAAAATAACTTTTAGTGAAGCTGGAGGTAAGAATAAAATATGAAGAAGCAAGCCCGGAATCATGTGGAAGCTTAAAATTTGCATACTGGCTGGCAAGAAAACATATCTGGACTCAAGGTACCGGCTCTTACAGAAATCTCCTTCCGGTAACCTCGGGGTTGAGGGATCTTTGTTAACATACAGCTTTCGGGTCTAGCCTGTGACATGGTTTTACATAAAAGTTTTAAATACCGAGTGAACCAAACTGATGCTCCACGTTCCTTTAAAAGCTGCCTAAGGTGATTACCTTAAAAAGTTCTCATGATATGGTCGCGATTTCACAGAAAAAAAAAAACTTGAAATCGCAACTGTAATATTCTACGTTATAAGCCTCTAAGTGGACGCTACGTGAATACAATCTTTCAGGTTTTGGGCTCTGCTGATTGAACAAGATGTTGAACCTCACATCAAGGTCGAACATTGAACCTAGGGTCACAAATTTCGACGCTCAATCGGATATTTTAACAAACGTCATGACAAAGACTCAAAGAATTATCCTTTTTCTCAGAATGTGTACCGGTAGCCCAGTGACTAGCATGAAGTAAACCAGGCCCTCTGCCTCTTTTTTTAACTTGAATTCACACTCATGACATAATATTCTAAACAAACAACAACAGCGATGAAGATGAAGCACTATTACAACGCATGAATGCAGCTGCGCTGTGAATATTACAAATAGCCTCTTTCGAAAGGAAACGCCGCTTAACTTTTACCTTCTTTATTGTTGTGTGGAACGACAAGACCTCAACGCTGGCAAATCCTTTTGTTGTTGCTTTTGGCGAAAAATAAAGATTCGCGGGAGTTCCCCATCTTCGTCTATTCTGTTGTAAGACAGACGAACTACATTATCTCACGTTGCAGTGACTATGCTTACGCTATTATCATTAAAATATCGACGTTCTATTAGGTGGTGGTCTGTTGACTAGAAATAGACTGATCGGACGTTGGAACCAAACAAAATGCCTGGTTCATGGCCTTCGGTCTAACAATGATTTCTTGTTAAAACACATTGGGGCAAATGCGTCGAGTATCAGAGATGGTTAAAGCTGGTGTTGTAGTATTCGAGTTTCTTGTTGCAAGCGGATATATATATATTATTTTTTTTTTTGTAGGGGTGGGGGTTGGTGGGTGGAAGGAAGTGTAGATGACCAGAATTTTCTTAATCTAAAGCTGACTCTTTGCACGAATGCCGTAAGCAGCGTATAATAAACTACAAGCTGTAGTCAGTTCTTCAAAAACAAACGCTCCGAACTGCTAACCGTCCTATGATTTTACTTATTTCCCGATTCATTCCACTTAAGAGAATAAGTGCTCGCTGTCTCTGGGTTCGGTTTTAAAACTTGAAACACGTGCTAGGCAAATTAGAATAGGCTAATTGTTCTCCCATCACGCCTCGTTAAATCTCATACTACAGCTGTCAGTTGGGGTACTTAGCATTTTTACGCTATCTCCTCTTGTTTAGAATAAGTGCGCCTCTGTAATGACACCTGGGGGGAGAACATTTGCTGTCATATTTACTATTATTATGAAGCCAAGTGGTTATAAACAATAATAGCTGAAAAAAGGCAATCATAGGCCTGTGTTAACTAAAGCACATCTCGAGGTTGGAGGACTGATTAATTGGTCGCGTTAAAATATGTAGCAAATGAACGACATCAAATTCACTATAGGCGTAGTTCTCGTTGATTCAGGGTAGCGTTCTTTTCCCTGGAGCCGTTATAATTATTTTCTATACACAAACCTAAACAGTAGAACCTATTTTTAACATAATTCAATTAATAGATAAGTTGAAAGCATAATGATCTTTTACGAATATGACAATCTATGACGCCTAAAAAACGAAGGAGTATTATCGACTACATTGTCCACTTACAACTTACTTTTCTTTCTTGCTTTCCTTCTCCCCATCTTCATTTGACCCTGGGTGCTAACAATGGAAAGTATAATCTCGTTCAACTGGCTGCTCCGCCCATAATTCCTCCTCATTATTCCGTTGCACAGACGTCCGAAACACCACGACAAACTCTAGCAATAGGGACACAGGAATATGGAAGTCTCGATGCTATTGAGAATACATAAGCACGGTCTAGGTATATACCTAGACCGTTTATATACCTAGACCGTGTACATAAGTATATATAACCGATTATCGGTCTACACAACTGACGCGTCTATCTAGTTCATGTCATTAGTTTTATCTTTATATTTCTTAATTCTTTCTTGCCAAAGAACAAAGAAACATCAAGCCAACGCAACGCCCTACCAAAAACTGGGCTATTGTGAAGTTCGAGTTGTTTGTGGGTACCCTGTTAATATCTTAACCTTGGGGTGTTGCATCGCCACCACTGACCCACATCGTGGGACGGAAAAAAAAAAATGCTATTCCTCAAGTCACACAGACTGCTGCTACCCAGGTTTTGTCATTCATGGCAGAAAATCAAACCTAATAAACCTTATAAAGCAGAACGGAAAACGTACGGGTAATGTATCAGAAAGGCCTATGGTGTTTACAATTAGTTTTGGACGAGAATTTTTGCGCTGGAATGAATAAACTTCTGGCTTGTAAATTTTGGAACGAAAATAGTTTGGATCTTTCCAAGATAGTGAACCCCAAGGGTTTTCCGGGTCATTATCTAGGACTATTTTTCTTAGGGGTCATTACCTTTATGATATGGAGTCTTTTGTTTATGTTTTTTAAGGTCCCAACGGCCTTGTAAAAACATTTTACCCTTGGGGCTCAATCTAGGAAAGATCCATAGTTTTAATCCTGTTTTGTTATGAACCTGGGCATGAGGCACGGCACTGCATCTATAAGTCTATATATGACGAATTCACCAACAAGCTGTTTCTGGGGCGAAGCGAGGAGGAGGCTGGTAGATTACTGGAACAAACAAATCTCCTCCACCAACCTCGCAAGCGAAACTCCATACCTGACTAACGCGCTACCGGATAAGGGCTCGATCAAATGTAATGCTTCAGGACCCACCCACGCCATAATGATGTCATTGAATGGCGAGGCCGTGGCAGAAGAAGTACCACCACGTCCAGGCAGGAAGTCGGGGTAAACTCGTTTTTGTTTGACTTTGCTGCCTTTTAGAACACTACCTAGGCAACATGGAGCAGCTAAAGCCCACAGCTGCAGGTCTCAGGACAGGAGAGGGAAGGTTGTTATTACAATTAGGCTTAGTCGCAAGGATCGCCCAAAAGTGGAGAGGAATCTGGCTTTGTTTTTCTTACCAGTGTTTCATGTATTCCTCACACAATGGGACTGAAGAAGTCTCACTCAGAATGTTGTTCAATTGAAACCTTAAAAGTTCAAACGGAAAGACATTACTACCTTCAAACAATTTTCCTTGTATTTTAATAAGTTAATTACAACTATGTCTATTTATTTAACAGTTAGTATATATTATTTTTTTCTTTTTTAATAACTGCTCTCCTCTTTCTGTGTGTTCTATTACTTTCTGTTATTTATTTCAAATGCATACTATGCTCCGTGGAAGCTTCAATTTCTAGTCAATGTCCCTTGTGCGCTTTTTTTCATATGAATGGGGTTCATCTTCCGAATAATAATTATAATAATAATATGAGTCTTAAAATGGAGAAACAAATCCACAGTTATGTATATGTACATATATTTAAAGATAAATCAGTACAGACTGATCTTTAAATATTTATGTACATACGTATACATGATTGTGGATTTGTTTTTCCAACAACAACAACAACAACAACAACAACAACAACAACAATAATAATAATAATAATAATAATAATAATAATAATAATAATAATAATAATAATAATAATAATAATAATAATAATAATAATAATAATAATACTATTATTATTATTATTATTATTATTATTATTATTATTATTATTATTATTATTATTAATTCTCAGTCGAATTATAATCACGCTTCCGCAATTAGAGCTCTGATAAAATGCGTTATTAGCATTTTGATCGTTACGACATTCGACGTTCGGTCTAAGGATTTAAATTAAGACTGATAAAATCTTAAATTGGTAACTGCAGAAAAATATTTACATTAAACTACATAGATTATTTTTAAGAAGTACAAGATAAGATTTTTGTTAAATTCTAGTAAATTTAAGTCAACTTGGATAGAATTCTGTTAAAATTGTAAAATATTGTATATTTTCTCTAATAAAAGATAAACAAAAAATTAAGGATATCTAAATATCCTGCAATAAATATTTAAATCCTTTTATCAAAAAAATGTATATACACCTCACTCTCCAACTACGGACTTTTTCCATACAGATTACATTGATAGTATATGAATATGAACTAAGCCTCATAAAAGGTTGGTTGCTTTACTTCACGATTAACAGGTACTTTATTAATCCCGGTTTACATTAGGCTGAATTACGACGACAACGAGACTTTGCCCGAAGGCATCATGAAAGTTTAGTCAAGTGTGAGCAAGAATTTTATTTTCATTAATAATACAAACTAACTGTCAACGTTATTTCTGCTGAACTTGTTTCTTTGTTCATTCAAACCTGAATCATTTTTTTTTTTATGTAACATTAAAACCTGGACTTTTATCCCGAAATCTCTTCATAAAAATCAATCTAAGGCAGACTTTCAGAGACCCAGGTTTACCACCCCTGCGATACCTGGTTCAACACATTTCAATAGGCCTACGATACCCTGGTTCAATAGGCCTAAGATAGGTATGTTCAAGAGGCCCCAAGATACCCTGGTTTAATAGACCCTGGTTTAATCGGCCTACGATACCCGGCTTTAATAGGCCTGTGATACTTAGGTTCAATAGGCCTACGATACCCTGTTTTAATAAGCCCACGATTCCCCGATTCAATAGGCCTACTTTTATCATACCACCACAGCATTGCACACACACTACTCTTTTTTTTTTTTTTTTCCATCTGTCCATCCGCCTGTGATGTTTTCGCATGGTAACACTGCGTCCCAGGCTTTAAATAGTTACGCTATGTGTAAGTTTTCGGTAAATAAAAGGATATCTGGGTGTACATTTGCAACTGAAAAGTGTTTTAATAATTTACTGTATGCGAATTACACCGTTGATATTCAAAATAGGATATTATTTAAAGACCGTGACGCAGTGTTACCATGCGCACACACCACAGGCGGATGGACAGATGAAAAAAAACAGTGTAGTCAGAAAACTGTGAATATAACAGCCAAACAGCTTAGCCTAGGGGCTTTGAGGAATTTTTACTACAAAAGTATACAACAAAAAGATATGTATGTACAGTTCATGTTTATTGATCTAAACCATAATATAGATATATATATATATATATATATATATATATATATATATATATATATATGTGTGTGTGTGTGTGTGTGTGTGTGTGTGTGTGTGTGTGTGTGTGTGATTGTAATCATTGTTCTGGATAAATAAACCGGAACAACTGCATCAACTACCTCAAGATCAAATGGTATATACCTAGTAAACATGAACTTTCTACTTATTTCTTTGCATTACCAATTATGAATTCGTCAATACACTTCGCATTACTGACAGGTACTGACAACAGTGTTGGAGAGAGAGAGAGAGAGAGAGAGAGAGAGAGAGAGGAGAGAGGAGATAGACCGAGAGAGAGAGAGAGACGAGAGAGAGAGAGAGAGAGAGTATCATCTAACAAGCCCACGATATTAGATACCACAAGACACACTAAACTTCCAAAGACTGGCCATATCCTTTTCATCTTCAATTAAATTCTCTTATGTTATTATGGCATCACAATCCAGAGCTCATCTACTTTGAACATATAATATCGAATAAAAATAAATATACAACTCGGTGTGAAAAAAACTTATAAATAAATACATGAATCATATAAACCAATGAAATACGTCACTGGATTTGTGTTTTTGTTGTTGTTTAAAGGAGTAGCTTTCATCAAATAGCAAAAACTTGGGTACAAACCCCACAAAAGTTCCACAGGCCTAACCAAACTGCCAAGGGTCGTGACCCTGACACCTTGATATCACAGCCAACGTGACAAAAACCGAATTATCATCCAGGTGAGTTTTCAGCCTAATGCGCGCCCATTTAATCTAGAGGCAGGTAAAAATGAAATTCAAAATTTTTCCGTTAAACACATTAGGGAGTTAAAAATAATACAATATCAGCGCTCGGGGAAATAAAGTCAGTTGTGACCACGATTAAAAAATAAATGCACCATGCAGTTATTTTATTTATTGTTATTTATTTTGCTGAATATAAAAAAAATAAACAGAAATGGTCTCAATTTTCACGGAAGACAATGCTCCGAGTCTAAGTTAACATTTACCGCAGGCGACATTTTCTGATGGTTATCATATTTCATACTGATCTGCCGGGTTACTCTCTTACGGACAAACTAACATAGTTACGGACACTATTATCCAACCCACAAGACAAATTCCATTAAAAAAATGCTTATGTTAATGCAGAACGCCAATATATATATATATATATATACATACATACACACACACACACACACACACACACACACACACACACACACACATATATATATATATATATATATATATATATATATATATATATATATAATATGCGTGTCTGGCTCACAAACTCAATTCATGGGATAAATGGCCGAAAATGATCTAGTCAAACTACCTTATGTTCAGATTTCAAATCCATTACACCGCAAGAGAGTCCATCCCACAACAAAGCAGTGAAAGGAATAAAAAGACAATTGGTACAATTAAGCGCTGCTGTATGGGATAGCTGAAAACTTTGGTTTATAGCAGAAGTTAACACAAGAGACAACAGCTATGTTATGAAACCACAGTATGCACTAACAGTGACCTTACAGCAACGCTATTATAGCGTTTCCTTTGACCTCTCTCGAAGGCTGGAACAGACAGGCTAAACTGTTGGGTAATATTTTCCGACCTATTCGCTTTGTGTGACCTTGGCCGTGCCGTTTGGAAGCTGGCTGGATTCGAGGTCAACATTTGCACAATATGTGCGCGCTTATATCCTGGTCCAGTCTCTTATTACTTGTATGAGAGAAGAGAGAGAGAGAGAGAGAGAGAGAGAGAGAGAGAGAGAGAGAGAACAAACATTTCCTGGAGATTTCATGTTTACATCAGCCTAAGGCTTAATGGATGTGGACTAGGCCTAGCTTCTAGTCGGCCCATTCGAAATTACGACAAAGCCGTCATCACCAGTGAGAAGTGAATCCAAAAACAGAGGAATTATATAAATGCGCAAAATTAAATTAAACTGTTGAAATGAAATTAAAGTCTTTTGATGGCAGTTGACAATCCCATTTATCTTTATCAACTTTAATAAAACGTTGACTTGGCCTCGTTCGCTGAGTAAATGGACTACTCACCCTTACCTAGCATACTGTGTTGTTATTACTGACAAATAGCAATAGGCTGGCATTAAGATTAGACGTATGTTTTCTTTTAATAAACTCTATGGTTTATTCTATTTTTTTTTTCTAAGGGAGAGGGCTGGTCACTTTACCTGAACCAGTAGGTTAATCCTCATGTGCCTATTCACGAACTAATAACCATAAAAAATGAATAAAAAAAAACACAAAAAGTATCCATCTGCCGCCTTTGTAAAACGACCTGATGACTTAACTCACACCCCCCATTGAGCAACATATGATGATGGATTTAGATCAACAAGGCCAATTATCTTTCAAGTGTTCATACTCCCACTCCTTCCTCGGCGAAATCCACGAACTGTGGCTGAATAGTGGAACACCACCTCCGTGGTTAATGAAAGAAATCTTTTCTTATTGTCATGATTACTTCCTTGAGTAGATTCCACATCATTCATGCATTCCTAGACGCTAATTCCGAGACTCATCCATTTGGCGATGACGTCACGGCGTTCCAGATTTCACAATGTCCATACGACAACAACCCGTCGTCCTACATAGAGCCGTAGAAAATTAATGTCTCATATCTGCCCTTTCCTCTGGTCATTCTTTAGCCTGCAGGCCCATCCCTATTCAGTCCATGGGTACGGTCTTTTTATTACGTAATTGCATCCGACATTATGCAAGCGGTTAGTCGTGAATTATAGGTTTCGAAATGCCCCGAACGCACTCTTAATTGTTCAAGGACGAGTTTTTTTTTTAATGGAGGGGAGTAATTTATTTTACACACATACACACACACACACACACACACAAACACACACACAAACGACGCGGTGTACGTTAAAAAGACAAGGCCGTTCCCAGTTTCAGCTAAATCGTCCAAGAAACGGTCCAACCGAAATTTAAACTTATGTACTTGTGCAATGCATGATTTGAAAAAGATTCAAAGTCTGAAACAGACAGATTACGTCGAGGGTGAGGGGAAAGGGGAGAGGGAAGTGAGGGAGGGAGTTTGCACATGGTCTAGAGCAGCTTGTCATTTCGACCCATTCCCTCTGTGGTAGCATTCTCTCTTTCTCTCTTGTAATCTGTTGACTGGGTGCCCAAATCCATCAGGCGAGTGGACCTATACCAGCAGCTGTGAAACCCACTTGGTCGGAGGCCGGCTTTTAAAGCTTTTAAAACGAGGATATAATCGATCATGGGATGATAAAACGCCATTTGGCAAATACCAGGCATTGTGCATTGTCGAGTGAGGCCCGGGTCTCCCCCCACACAACGAATTCGAAAGAAAAAATATCTTGACTTACTAAATTTACAAATAAATTATTTAATTTGTGTAATTTGCAAAAGTTTTTTTTTTTCACTTCTTCGTGGCCAAGTGCGTGCTATTAGTTTTATAGGGCAGTTCAACGAAGATTTGGTAACTCGATGAATAAGTCTGTCATTACATAAATTATTTTTTTCTAATCGTCTTGATTATACAATCTAATTTTGACCCAGACGACTACGCTTTTAGTTATAATATGAATATCATCTGTAACCGACACACATAGAACTTTGGCCTGAACTCAGCTACATAAAATAAAATTTAGCCATCATTAATTCAAAGATACGGCAATTAAAAGACTATATTACCTGGGAACTGATGATCATTGCAGAGAGACAATAGGCTATGTCACGAAAGCTTCGTCGAAACCTACAGGTAATTAAACGGCTTTCCCAAGAATTTTGAGACCTTCAGCCTATGATTTGCAATAGATCAAGTTTCAAGTAAATGTGTTATACTTATTACACTGTCCGGAATCCCTGTGTTATGTCTTTGACATTGTAATTACTGGAATGGCTCCCAAATTGATAAAAATGCCGTTAACTTACCAACCCTCAAATTATAAAATTTGGAAGCGGATTTGGTAATGTGCATTTACTGCAAATCAGCGTAGTACTATAGCTGACACAGCTATCGTTAATGCTATTTGGCACCAAGTAAATACTCGTTTGAATAGAGTTCAAAATCTATTACTAAATTTTCAAAAGGGGTAGTGTGCTTTTTATCAAAGGTAATTACGACAAACCACCTTCAGAAGAGAGTGAATCACTTGCCATAGGCCTAAGGCTTATAATAATCTGGGTACGTGAACAGTGAAATTAAGCACCTGACATTCGCTTAGTTTCACTTATCGGCCTCTCAGAGGAAGAGGACGAGGATTAGTCATGATTAGTTTCTCTGTGGTATGTGAAATGCGGGTTCAGTACCGCGAGAGAGAGCAAGAGAGAGAGCATGTAACACAGGCCTAGGCCTAGCAGGTATACCAAACTACACATGTCCTGGTAATGTATACTTGTACAAGAAACTAGTTATGATAAGCGCTAGCCTAATCGCACGAACGAGAGAGAGAGAGAGACAGAGAGCCAACATATGGGGAGAAAATCTGCTAAGTTTATAATGAATGTCACGACCCACAACTGACGGCTCGTTTAAATAAATAGGTGAGTAAAATAAATGAAACATATCAAACGGTTTAAAGCTTTTAACTGCGAAGCTATGCCAAAACGTCTTTTTAAATCCGCTTCAGCATGAAAATGAAGGACTGAACCAATTAACCTTGGCACACAAACATACACATTATATATATATATATATTATATATATATATATATATATATATATATATATAATATATATTGTGTGTGTGTGTGTGTGTGTGTGTGTGTTGTGTGTGTATAAAATATATAAATATATATATATAATATATAGATATATATAGATATATATATATATTATAATATATATATATATATGTATAATGTGTGTGTGTGTGGTGTGTATAAAATATATATATATATATATATATATATATTATATATATACATATATATATATATATATATATATATATATATTATAATATAATATATATACATATATATATATATATACAATATAATGATATCTATATATATATATATATAGATATATATATATATATTATATATATATATATATATATATATATATAGATATATATATATATAGATATAGTATTATATATATATATATATGGATATACTATTATATATATATAGACATATACACATATATATATATAGTATATATACATATATAACATATTTATATATACATGTTATATATACGTGTATATGTAGATATATTTAAACTTATATTACTTCTTAAGTCGTGGCACGCGTATACCTACAGTATACTTGAAAACGCTGACCTGAAGTGTCAAGTGTTTACACTCCTCGTTGTTGTCTGTGTCAAAATTCAACAAATAAACACTTTGCTGAGCACTTACTCACAACCACTAACAAACACACTCGCACATGTGAACACGGCCGCTCGACGTCGGTACTACACCCGGAGGTGTTCACTGATCCAGTGACCAACACAGACTGAACTTAAAACAGATATTACGGGATCTTATACTGTTGGGTGGGTGGAGGTTGGTGGTGAGGTCTCTCTCTTCTCTGCCTCCTGATATACATACAAGCGCTGGCTAGGCTTATAAGTCCTTTGATGCCCATTGCAAAATTGTTTGGAAACCGTTGTCCGATTTCTCCGTTCGCCGACTACGAAATTGTCAGCTGCAGTTCGTTTGTAACTTCTCAGGGAAAAGAATGTCAGCATAGTTGAAGAGCGATAGCATCTAAACATGACAGGTGGAATTCCCCATTACCTATTATTCCTCGTCTGCGATATTGCCAACCTGTTTGGAAACCGTTGCAAGATTGCCCAGTTCTTTGACTACGAAACTGTCAGCTATAGTTCGTTTGAAACTTTTCGAGGAAAAAGATGTCAGCACAATACAGATGGTACTAAATGTGGCAGATGGTATCCGGTGTTTGGGAGTAGAAATATATGTTTAATCTTGGGATTAATTTTTTGAACTGAACAGTTTTCTTTTGTTACCATATTTAATATTATGGAAACACGTTTTTCATTATAATTTTATAAAGCAATATCAGATAATTTACTTTTCATAAAAAGGTTGGTAAACTTTAAAAAAAAAAAAACTGGAACTCATATCAAGAGGAAGAACTTTGGAAAAGTTGTTTATCAATGGAATTCTTCCTCTTCTTCTTGTAAGGAAGTTTATTCCATGGCGTGCGTACACATTGGGACTTAATTCACTAATGTAACCTTATAACAATTAGACACCTGCGTGAACATCACACCCTGTGACCTTTATAGCTGCGTAACTTCCGCTTCCTCTTAGCAATTAAGGTCTGAATGTACGCACAAAAACAAGGGTTAATGAGTAATGCAACACATCTGAATAATCTCTCTCTCTCTCTCTCTCTCTCTCTCTCTCTCTCTCTCTCTCTCTCTCTCTCTTCGGAGAAGACATAGCATTTCGACTCATATTAAAGTCCTATTTGACAGTAACGATGTGATTTAATAATAATAATGGTATTATTGGACTGTGGTCCAGTGGTTATTAACCTCACTTCACCATTTAGAGACTCGAGTTCAATCCTGAGGGGGAGGAACGTAGCAGTCGCATCCTCCCTAATAATAATAATAATAATAATAATAATAATAATAATAATAAAATAATAATACCTCAATGAATAATAATAATAATAATAATAATAATAATAATAATAATAATAATAATAATAATAATAATAATAATAATAATAATAATACCCCAATGAATGATCAATTTTAATCCGCATTTATTGAGTACACATTTCAGGACACAGCCAGAGCTTCCTGTAGCTACTTGACCTCGTTCTGATGCTCTGGGTGTAGGTTCGAATCCTGCTACAGACGTCAGAATTACTTTGTTTTCAGCATTAGGATCTAAGGCTTTGTAGTAACAAGCGTATCCAGAAAGTGTATGTGAAGAATTCCAATTACATGATTAATTGGTAAAAGGTGACAGCAGATTATATATATTCGTTTATTTGTGTCAATTCTTATTTCAGATCCCTCCTCCTTCTCCATATATATATATATATATATATATATATATATATATATATATATATATATGTATATTATAATATATATATTATATATATATATGAAGAGATTATGAGATAAAAATTGATATCACTCATCCGAGAATATATATACTATGCATATATATGTATATACATACATGCACACTCGCACACACACACACATATATATATATATATATATATATATATATTCCAAGATTCATATACATACAATTTGTTTCAAATTCCTTCGCATTCATATCCACAATTCAATGGGATTTAAACATAAACATATTTTCCCAAAGTTCCCTTGAACGTCCTCTATCCTATTCAAGTGGCACAAAAAGAAAAAGAAATAAAAAAGGAGGAAATAAAAAAAATAATATTAAAAAAAACGATTTCGTCATCTGGTCATCCACACCAATTCCGCATTTCTTGCGAACGTTCTCCGGGTCGATTCGTCAACAACTATAAGCTGCAAGTTGCAAATTGCTTCGGGGAAGTGTGAAAGTTGTGAATTAATAAAAAGGATGCTCCAGATTTTTTTTTTTTGGGGGGGGGGTTGGTGGAGGGGGGGTGAGGGAAATGTGACCAGCTTAATCTACGCCATTTCCTGCAGCTCAGGTCAAAAGAAGAGGGCTGGGACGGTTGCCACACACAGCCACATAAACACACACACACACACCTATATATATATATTATATATATATATATATATATATATATATATATATATACATACTATATTGTTGTCTGGAATAAGCCCATGGTAGTTACTGGTTCGTCAACCGGCGTGACGGGTTGCTAGTACTATGATCGAGATGGATGCTTGGCTAGCAACACCGTCCCAATAAAGACTTGCTGAAAACTGAGATATTAACCCCCAATGAAGCTATCCTACCAAAGGTCTATGATATGAGTTTTTACAGATTCATAGTATCTCTCTACAGTCAAATAACTATCAGGTATGTACATTATCCACTTTTTGGGTAAACGGAGCAAAAATAGAATTCAATCTACCATCTTTTAGGAACGTTCTTTGGTGAGGCAAAGTTCTAATATATATATTATATATATATATATATATATATATATATATATATATATATATACAGAGAGAGAGAGAGAGAGAGAGAGAGAGAGAGAGAATATTTGTAGTACCAACACGCTTCAGCAATCTGTCAACAAAGTCATTTTAGACCTACCAAACGAAACATCGAAGAGAGAGAGAGAGAGAGAGAGAGAGAGAGAGAGAGAGAGATCTATAAGTAAGAGGCTGAGGATAACATGTACCCTAGACCTATTCAACGTAATCCCCTAAACCTTTCGTTTTGCAAAGGTCCACGAAAAGCACCTTATGTCAAAACACACAAGAGAGAGAGAGAGAGAGAGAGAGAGAGAGAGAGAGAGAGAGAGAGAGAGAGCTTTTGAGTGCAGAAAAGAAAGAAAAAAGCAGAACAAAAATCCGAGCATCTGTGAACGCAGCAACACATCCCACATACATGGCGCAAATCCTACTGAGAAACGGTATTTGAAAGATTTCGAGAAGAGAGGACAATTGGCCTACGAATTCGACCCTTCGAAGGACAAATGCTGGGAATTCATTGTTGTCTAGATGTTGTCCTCCACAAAGGAGCGAGATTAGAGATCTAATGGAGAATTAGCTGGAAAAGGAGAATTTGTTGGAAAAGGGAGAATTATGGGTAGCATGGATTACGGGAACGAACTTCGGCCTTGATTTACGCTCCTTGTATTGTATAAATTACTTACATTCTTATCTATTTTTTATATTGTTTTTTTCTAATAACTGATATTCGCTTCTTTCTGTGTTTTCTTTTACCTTCGGTTACTCCTTTCGAATGGACACTGTAATATTCTTTGGAAGTTTGAATTTCAAGTCAAGAACCACTATGGTGGGCTTGTTCCATATGAATAAGGTTTACCATCTGAATAATAATAATAATAATAATAATAATAATAATAATAATAATAATAATAATAATAATAATAATAATAATAATAATAATAATAACAATAATAATAATCTCCCTTTCTTTCGTATGGTAATTTGTACTTTCAGAGGAGTTCAGAAAACGAGAATGGAATTGCATATATAGGCCTTGAGTCGAGCGCTGAGAACTATGAGGTCTTTCAGCGTTGAAAGGGAAACAGGGAGTAAGAAGGTTTCAAAGGTGTAACAGGATGGAAACCTCACAGTTGGACTAAGAAAAAGTTTAAAGAACCAAAAGTAATGCTTACAGTGCACAGCCTAAGGGGATGACTATGTTGGCTCGGGGAGGAGCGTGGATGGCTATATAGATACTGCAGCAAACTTTCTTTCAAAAACCCAAGCATAACCACCTCCTCCATTTAAGTTCTAGAAAATGAATTAAAATTAGTCCCACTCTTCCTCCTCCCTTCTTCTTCTCCCCCTGTTCAAGGGACATAAACCATAAACCGAGTGTGTCCCTGCTTTCATTTCGAGGATTTTATCAATGTCGCATTGACCCAGCCACCCAACCACGTCTCAGTCACTGCTGATACATCGTGCCCGTGTTCAAGAATAAACTCTCGTCATCGAAGCTTTATCGCCTTATTTCCCCCACAAACTGAATTGTGAATATAATTGCCTTTTATTTGCAACCAGTCAAAATCAGCATCCGTGGTGTGTTCTGTTTCTAGTCGTTTCGATTGCTTCTTAGAATGTTTTAATTTAAAAGTGACAACAACATAATGGGCAATAATGGATGCCAATGTCTTTATTGTTTATTGTTGAAGGACATTCAGATGCCCTAGTCCGCCCCATATGGACACTACTCTTTCAGAATACCACACCACACTATAGTTCAAAACAAGTCTGCAAATTACATCTCGGTTCCTCCAATCTTCGATGTTCAGTGTTATGTCTCACTCAAAGTTGCAACTAAAGTCGTTTGAAAGTTACCCAGTAATCTGTTGACATATACACAACTTTTCATACTGCAATGCTCGAATTTAACACCAATACAACACACACTATTTGAACTCAATCCTCATTTTAATGGGCAATCAATGTAATTCCTTAAGAACAGGAGTTATTCTGCCTCTAGGGGATACTCCCCTAAGAAGTCTAGCTGCTCTATTAAATCCTTTGCATTTTCCTCAGTTGATAATTAAGGACTCCATAATCAACTGAACTGCAGTAATCAAGTCTACTAATAATATAGTTCTGAATTCTCATTAACGACTCATCCTAGTATTTCCTTATAAAAGCGATGTTCCTTGAATGGTAGGTATCCCAAAGCTTTCGTAACTTCGTAACTTTTCCACACGTCAGCGCCCAGAGAAAAATAATCCGATCGAGATTGCAAAGTCATTCCTGAGAGTTACGAAGTTACAAGTTGTCAAAAAAAAAAACGATAAAACTGATTAAAGATTCCAACTAATTCAGACGTATAACAACCCAGAGGTCGTGATAGCAAATGTCCCAGAAGATGAGTAAGAAGATAAGGAATGCTATAAAAGATCTGGGAAATGTTGCGAATGCTTTCAGAGATGTTGCAAGGGGAGAAAACATGTCTACCACAGAGAAGAAATATGCGAATGCGTAACGAAAAGCCACATGTGTACGCATTAAGCGGGAAAACTGTTGCATTGTCTGTGAAAGACACCTTGTAATGCAATGCTTCAGCCTTCAGATACCAGAAATATGAACAGAAAGGGTTCAATTTTCCGGAGAACCTTTAAGTCAGAAGTGTGGGAAAGCCCATAGGTTACAAAGTATTGTCATTCAGATGATACATAGCGTATACTAGTAGGCCTAGGTCTACACACAACAGGACACTGTTCAAATCAAAAGTTAGGAGAAGAAGCAAGCCTTAAAGATAAATCTGATCAAGAAGAACAACTGTGAAATATATCACTACTCTTTGAACATTCAAGTTTGCTAGGAATAAAAAGTCAATTAATGGTAATGACAGGATGAGGATATGAAGACTATATGGAAGGTGATGATATTAAGTTAGCTTCCAGTTGAGAAACATCTGTAATTTTGGGGGGTTAATCATTAATGTTGCTGAAAATTGTGATTGACAAGAATTAAAACTAAATACGAGCCAAGTTGTAAACAACAAGGGGATAAAGCTTTACACCTTATGAGACTATGTAGTATGCCCGCAACTGTGTTTGTAGAGTGAACGCTTAGGAGCCAGGAGCCAAACGCTAATTCTTCGAATGTATTCACTGAAGTTTACCGGATTAAATAGTATTTGAGTCAGCTGTGACATAGAACGAAAAGTATTTCGAAGAATATGTAAACAGCAACTGACATTATAGGCCTAGTCATCATCTTGGGTTAAGCCAGCCTTAAAATCCAAATGTCATTACTCATTTACAAGAGGAATTTCTCGTGTGTTGTCGAATCCGCGTGCCATTAGACTTCCTGGGGAGGTTAAATGTAGCCTTCACTTCGAATTTAAAAGCTTAGCTGAATTGCGCCATGACTGTTATATTTAACCAAACGTTTTGATGTTGTTGATCAAAAACAAAATCAGACGTGAAAGAACGACAGTTATTCATGCATACCTATAATGGATTTCATTTGCAAAGTTCTGTGATTCAAGCAACCACATGACTTCTTTTGAGAGCACTGAACTTGCTCATTTGAGACCCATCTCAGCTACTCCAGCTAACCCCGAGTTGATAAACATGAGAATGTTGTTTAAAACTGACTTCTTAAGCCAGAACATGAACAAAAAGCACAATGGGAAATGCTTTCAATATAAAACGGAAAGAACATTTGGATAAAGGACAGGATGTAAGCCCACCGGAGTGATAATACGAAAATTATATAAACACGACCTTTGGATGGCCGAATCTGTTCAAAGGTTAAAACAAAATTATAAGTGTAGGTAAGATCCTCGTAGCAATCCTACTGAGAATAGAAATAAGCGACCATTTGTATAGAAGCCTGTTGATGCCCTGAAAGCATATATATATATATATACATACATATATATATATATATATATATATATATATATATATATATATACAAAAATATAAAGCCATCTTTATGCAGCAACACAGGTTCAACAGCAGCATATAACGATTTCCTACACACAATGAGTGAACCTCCATCTTCCATTCTACAGTCTGTTCTCTGACTTCTGACCATAATTTATTCATGAAAGCATTGAACACCCACGGAGGTACAACACACCTTGGTCTTAGACTCACTTGGGACTCGAACCCGGATTTAGTAAATCACGCTGTAGCTCTGGTGACCAAAGCAGTGAACTACTACCGCCTGTATAGTGAGACTGCTGACTGTCGTGGGTGTATTTGTATTTCATTGTAATGGTACTACGTGAATGAATATTGGAATATCTTTCAACACGTATACGCGCTCCGCATACGGGATGAGAGAGAGAGAGAGAAAGGAAGAGAGAGAGAGAGAGAGAGAGAATGGAACCCCACTACTTTCTTGCGGGCTCCTCAAACGAACGTAAGCTTTCGTTGTAACACATTTTAGCTTCAGAGGTCCCCATTTAGTCACGTTTTGCAATTCTTCTTCTTTTTACTATAAAGACGAATCAGAATAACCGATTACTCCGTTTATCTGCAAGACCGTTAGCGGGTCAAGGCTACAGACGAACAAGTGTTATTATACCAACCACGACGCATAAAAAAATAAAAAAAAAAATAAAAGAACAATTGAAAGCGTCGTGTGGTAAACATGTCAAGGTACACATTTAATTGGGTGGAATGTGGCGTTCCCTGGGAGAGAGTCTGTCTCGAGCGAAGTCAGAGAATTGCAGATTTTCACTAGAAATCGTCTCAGATTTGGATGTAATTCACCGAAATATCCAGAATTTGTTATAAAAAAAATACCTAGTCTCTTTACTAAGAGGAAATTCCATACACAGCGAATTTTGAATGCGTGGAGGGACAATCTGAAACAATTGAGCATCGGCCGTTTGCTTAGTTCAGCTTCGGTTAGGCCGTTGTCCCGTTGCCATTTTCAAAGGGATATACTAATAATATTTTCTTTGGGTATTGATTCCTCCCCCCACCCCCTCTCTCTCTCTCTCTCTCTCTCTCTCTCTCTCTCTCTCTCTCTCTCTCTCTCTCTCTCTCTCTATCCACCCCCAAACTATCTCACCCCACCAACAATTGAGGCACACAACAATCGACTACGAACTGGGTACTTCATTCATTAATAAGGTCGAGAGAGAGAGAGAGAGAGTACTAAATTTCGGACAAGGACTGTGGATGCAAATTTCATTAATGTGCACTTAATAGGCTTTCTTAAGAGAGAGAGAGAGAGAGAGAGACTGTTATATGAGACTGCAATTTCAGTCGTCTCCCAAAATAAGAAGAAGAGGAAAGAGAGCGAGAGAGAGGTTCTTTGGCCAATCTTCATAAAAGAGACAGTCAAATGCGGGTAAGAACCGTTTAGGCCATCAAGCTTAAAGAATAAAAAAAAACTAATTGTAAGTTTAAATTATTTTCATTTCAGTTCGTAACTTAGAAAAAAAATATATATTCCTTTTTCATTTTATAATAGCAAGGGTTGGACTCTGCCATCAGTATATTGATCAGATATATATATATATATATATATATATATATATATATATATATTATACTCATATATATATATATATATATATATATATATATTGTGACGAAGTGGCGTAGAGTATCTGGGTCTGGATACCATTAATACTTGGTGCATGAAATAGTCAAAGATCTGTGTATGGACACCATTAATATTTCTTAACCCAAATTGCCAAGTATCTGGTTACTACACTTACCATTTGTACTTGCTAATACAAGAGACCCTTTTATTCCTGGGTCTGGGACACCCTTTGTACTTAGGGCACAGTTCATTCAAGTACCTGGTTGTTACTTACCTCACTACAGACAGACACCTGACCCTTCATCACAAATACTAAACGACTGAATACTCTAAAGGTAAGAGTGATCCCTTTTTTCTAACTGAACAGTCAAGAAAACAATCAGTCTAAGTTCATTAAAATAGGTGTGAGGTAATCTTAATTAAAGGGCATCACTCGTGCAACTTCAAATCTAAGTATTTCCCTGATTCTATTTTATTTGTGGGAAACGTCACAATTATCCCACTATATTTCTACCTAGACAAACAAAATATCATGCTGGTGGTTCAATGAAATTCTCATATAAATCTTAAATACAAAAATTTATTTCTAAATTCAAAATTTATAAGTGAAATACACAATCTCAGGGAAGTTGTTATTACTTGAAACCAAAAGTTTAATTAATTCTTGAGTTAATTATTAAGCAAAATCAAATCAAAGTTTATCAAGAAAATTAATTAAATTGAATCATACAGCAATAATTAAATTTGAAATTAAATTTAATTAAATGCAAGTTAATTCACAAGTCTAAGATTCAAAATGTACACAATAGAATATTATTCAAACTAATTAAACAAAATAAAGACAATGCAGAAAAACATAATGCATAATATGAAAACAATTAAAGCATTGACAGTACACACATTAAGCATATAAAAAGGGGAAATGTCAAAAGAACAAAGCAAAAGATAAATGTTTAGAAATTATAAAACCCCGAAGTGCACTTCAAAACATTTGTAAAAATACCTTATACACAGCTGCGCTTCAACAAAAGGCCTGTTACAATTTTACACTTTTTCACTATTTTCGTGGGCGCCTTCACAGATTTAACAAAAAAATAATACTATGTTCAGATTCCACAAACAACACATATATTACTAAGAATTATATAAAAATGAGTGACCAGCTCGTTACGTTAAGTTACTGAAACAGCCTCGCAACCGAGCGAGAGCGAGAGAGAGATTATGGTAATTCAAAAATGAAAAATGGATCACTTAAGGCATGTTATCTTTAAATTTGGGAATCTGAACACAGAAACAAACATTTCATACCATGATACACAAGTTCTGATGTGAATTAATCATATTACCACAATTATAATTGCATTCCAAACTTACATTATAAGAATATATATATATATATATATATATATATATATTATATGTGTATATATATATATATATATATATCTATATATATATATATATATATTTCTTACTCACATTCTCACATTGGGATCGAACCTAGGTCTCTCAAATTACGTCATTTGGAAGCGCCTTTGCCTTTTACCTGAGAAACCTGGGTTCGATCCCAATGTGAGTCAGAAATTTATATATATATATATATATATATATATATATATATATATATATATATATGTGTGTGTGTGTGTGTGTGTGTGTGTGTGTGTGTGTGTGTATGTATGTATTATAAGCAACTGCACATTTTATAAAGAAATAATTACTTTTATACATTTGCAATGAAATAATGACTACTGCAAGTTTTCAAAGAAATAAGTGCCGTGTACAGCTTTCAAAGAAATAAATGCTATTGTACAATGTACTATTTTCAAGGAATGAATGCTGTTATACAGGTTGCAAGAAAAAAATGTTAAAAATAGGTACTACTTCACAGCTTGCAAACAAATGAATAAAGTCAGTCCTCAGGTTATGACAGAATCAGGTTATGACAGTTTATGTCGCTTTCAAATATATATATTTTAAAAATCTGTATCGGTTTACAGCTATGTTCCGAGGTTATGTCGTTGTCATATGCCGTGATGTAACAGTAAAAATACATACAGTTACAACATAAAGTCAAAATGTGGAGGTTTTGGGATGCATACCAGAGGATTAAAAGTGAGGCTCTCGTCACTTTATTAATCACTTTCATAAAATTTTCTTGCAACGTTCCAGGTTACGTCGTTGTCCGGGTTACAGTGCGGCATCAGAACGGAACCCCTGACATAATCCAGGACTGTCTGTACTATCACACAGGTTACAAATAAATGATTGCTGTTATACAGAATGTAAAGAAACATTAATTGCACAGACAGTAAATTAATTGCAATTACCATTTTGGAAAAAAATAACTGTGGTTTTTCTAGTTTGCAAAGAAATAAGTACAGTCATGTAGTTTGCAGTGAGCTAACTTCCATTGATCAACTTGCAAAGAAACAAGGGTTAAAGTAGTTTGCAAAGAATTAAATACCTTTATACAGTTTGCATAATAAGTGCTATTATGCAGGTTGCAAAGAATTAAATACCATTATGCAGTTTGCTTAAGTGCTATTGTACAGCTTGAAAGCAACAAGTGCTATAGTAGTTTGCAAAGGATTAAATACCATTATGCAGTTTGCATAATAAATGCTATTGTAAAGCATGCAAAGAGGCAAGTGCTATAGTAGTTTGCAAAAGATTAAGTACCATTATGCTAGTTTGCATAATAGGTGCTAATTGTACAGCTTGCAAACAAATAAGTGCTATTGTGCAGCTTGCAAATAATAAAGTGCTATTGTGCAGCTTGCAAGGAAATAGGTGCTATTGTACAGCTTGCAAAGATGTAAGTGCTACTGTGCAGCTTGCAGAGAAATAAGTGTTATTGTGCAGCTTGCAAATAATTAAGTGCTATTGTGCAGCTTGCAAAGAAATAGGTGCTGCTGTACAGCTTGGAGAGAAATAAGTGCTATTACACAGCTTGCAAAATAAATGATTGCTATTGTACACTTTACAAAAGTAAAGACTATTATGTAGTTTACGTAAAATGTGCCACTGAACGGAAATGTAAAAAAAAACTCCAAAGAAACCTATGTACTTTATCATCAATGTTTAGATCTAAATTTTCAGTTGAGAACTGATTACCAAAACAACCTTGTTAAGGAAACGCATATTCTTATTACTGATAATTTCCCTGATTAAAGAATATTTTCTCCCAAATCGATGACCTGTTATTTTTGTTCTATAAAATCGAAAAATTGAGAATTTCTGTACAGTGTATTGCAAATTACGATTTCCTGAAGGGTACACTGAAAACTGGGATAACGCGGGAAATCCAGATGTTTGAAAAAGAAACCCACAAAATTACTGTGTATAACGTGTTTACTTATAAGTATGTACATTTTATTTTACTCAACAGAGGACTGCTTAGCTTTGACCCAGGTTGACAACCTACACATCTCTTGAAAAAGGGCCACGTTTTACACAGTAATTTTGTGGGTTTCTTTTTTCAATAAGAAAACTGAAAGAAGTTTTTGTTTGGTTAATCCAGATGTTCTTACCGAGCAATAGAAAGAAACGCATCGTTGGGCTACTGCAAGGAAGAGTCTTCCAGACTTCAGTGACTGTGACACAGTTCAGAGGACTGAACCAGCAGGATTCTTTGAGTGTCCCCTGACAAGAAACTTATTCAAGAATCGATTGAACCAAACCCTTCTTCTATCTCTGATCCTGCTACAGACATGAATGTGAGCACAAGATTCCTGAGGCCTGGGAATGGTGGTAGGTTATTTGCCACGGCTGCATGCCCACAGAAATGGAAGTTAAGACTCAGGTTCAATGTAACATAAAAAAAAGAACCTTTTGTTATCCTTCAAGCGTTCCAGTAACACAAGCAGCTTGCAAAATCAGCAGCCATGTATCTACTATTCTTTACTGGGAGAAAATGAATGACAACTACTTTGAGAGTAGGTTAGTTTATGTTGAGATTAGGTTAGATCAGGACAAGAGTAGACTTGATTAATGTTAGATTCGACTGCCACCTTCAGTCCCTTGCCAGAACAACCCAGCTAGTGTAGAACTGTGCTAATCTATCAGTATTCAATCAGGGGATCCATTGTAATACTCGGTGATCACGAAAGTCTAAATTAAACGAAATACAATCTTCAGTCACTGAATTGCCTTTAACAAGTGAAGACATAGAAAGATAACTGTTTGAAGTTTCATATGCAGTGATATTTAACCGCATAAAATGAGTATTGAATTACGAAACTACTGACAAGTAATTAAGATAATAATTGTTGGTAACTTTGTTACAAATATATACTCCCGGCAAGTGCTTACATACGAACAATAGAATTATTGATAAAATGGAATAAAAAAAACACACTCAATCCCAGACAAAGCACTAAACTAGATAAAAAAAAATAAACCTTTACAACGAAAAAGTAAGAATGAAAAAACTTACACGCACAAAAATAAAAAAATAAAAAAACTTCATGAGAACTTATGCACGAGTCTTTTGAATTACCAGTGAAATGAATAAAAGACTTACCGACGTCAACAAAGCAAAAAAAAAAAAAAAAAAATAGACACACGAAAACAAAACATAACTCGTAAAAAAAAGAAAATCATACACATGAACAGTCAAACACAGCTGGGCGATTTGGGCTCCAGGAAGCTCTTAAATCCTACGATGCACTTATTGTAACAGGACGCACAGACAGACAGACAGACAGACAGACACACATACAAACACCATCTACTGGCCAGTGTGCTGTTTGAAATGATATAGAGATATAACCACCATATACTAGTCAGTGTGATGTTTAGAACTAGAGAGAGAGAGAGAGAGAGTTACAAGGATTAGGAAGTCTCAAAGACTTATTAGTCCATCCGAGGAGATATCGTGTGATCACTACTTTTCTCTGGGAGCAGGTTTTACTATTCATTCATAGTGTCCTAATTGCTGTTTACAACTTCTGGTTGCAGTATATTCCATGTGTCACATATCTTGTATTTAAAGAAGTTTCCACAATGAGATGTGTTGTATCTTTTCAGTTCTATTTTCCATCCATTATTTCAGGTCTGGTTTTCGTTTAATGTGAAGGGGTTACTGTATACTTTTGTAATGCCTTTCAGTATTTTGAATATTTCTATTAGTTTTCCTCGCAATCGTCGTGTTTCTAAGTCATACATTGTCAGACTATCTAGTCGTCTTTGGTAAGGTTATTTGTTCCCATTTGTAACGCTTTACACCTATCCAAGTTAAAAGGTATTTGCCGTCTTTTTTTACCCCTCTCTTACATCAATGTCAATAATTATCAATGTAAATAAAAAAAACAAAACAGAGTAGGGCAAGTACTGAACCTTGAGGAACTCCTCTTGTCACAGCTGCCCATTCTGATTCTTTGCCGTTTATTACGACTCTGTTTTCTATTAGTTAGCCAGTCTTCGATCCAGTCTGTTCTCCTACAATTCCTAAAGCTCTAACTTTTATCATCAGTTTCTTGCGTGGAACTTTGTCAAAAGCATTTTGGAAATCTAAGTAGAGTGAATATATTGCTCTACTACCTTCGCAAATACCAAGCATGTTATGAAAAAACTCCAAGAGGTTTGATAGGCAGGATCTGTTGTTTCTATCAATCTTATACACAATTTTATCTACAATTACGGACTCAAAAAAATCTTACAAAGAACTGACGTTAGACAGATTGGTCGATAATTTCCTGGCTCTTCTCTTGGACCTTTTATGTAAACTGGGGGCACAATAGCTAGTTTCCATCCTTTTGGTGCCTTTCGTTGTTCTACAGTTTTTTGTATAGAGTTTATATAGGTGAGGAACTATCTCCTCTTTTAGCTCTTTAATTTCTCTTGGATGAATCCCATCCGGGCCAGGAGATTTGAATTTATTTATTGGGTTTTCCTTACAGACTGATGCAACTCTCTTATTCTCATTTATCTCTGCATTTCTTACCGATTTGTCCAGCATTCTAGGGAGTTCTTTATGCCTGCTTGCTTCTTCTTGTGTTGGGTGTGGATTCATTGATTAGTGCAATCTGTCTCTTTCTCTTATTTCATTTTTAATTTTTCTGTTGAACCACTTAGGCTGAGGGTTGCCACTTGTTTACTTTAATGGTATACATCTGGAGCGTTTTTCTGTGTACTCTTCTAAAAAGGTTCCCAATACTTATCTATGCCTGTGTTCGTGTCGTACTCTAGATTTTTAACATACTCCTTTAGGTTTTTTAGGTCTCCTCGACGGTAGTCTAATCTCTTTAGTATCTTCTCTTTTTTATGGTGAATATTGATATGAAATGTAATAATTTTATGGTCGCTTTTTTTCTAGATTTGCACCTACTGAAAGGTCAGACACTAGATTATCTTCTGTTGATAGTATGTTGTCTAGTATGTTGTTTCCTCTTACAAATGAAACTTTCCTAAAATTCTACGAAATTCTCATAGTTGATTTAATCTCTCTCTCTCTCTCTCTCTCTCTCTCAAGCAGAATGAAACGAGATTTAGCTAGAACGAACATTATGATCAGATAGACGGTTTCTAAATTTCTACGAAATCCTCGTAGATTGAATTCATCTCTCTCTCTCTCTCTCTCTCTCTCTCTCTCTCTCTCTCTCTCTCTCTCTCTCTCTCTCTCTCTCTCTCTCTCTCTCTCTCTCATATTTCCATTTTTGTGGCCAAGAATAGAAATATGAGACAAGTTAATTCTTACCCAGGTGCAGGAGTAAAGAAGATAACCGAGGTAGTAAAGAAAATCAAAGTGAAAAGTAGAAAAAGTGCAATCATAGTGCAGGGAGGAGGAGACGACTTATTTCTAAAAGATGGGAGAACTGGAGGGAGAGGACTACTAAGCATAGAGGACTGCGCCAACATCGAGATCAGAGCACTGGGGCAATATCTGAAAAACAGTGAAGACGAGTGGCTCAAGAGTGCATGGGAAGAAGGACTGATGAAAGTAAACGAAAACCCAGAAATATACAGACAGGAGAATGACAAACAGAACAGAAGAAGGGCACAACAAAACAATACACGGACAATACATGATAGACTAAAGGACTAGCCAGCGATGAAACATGGCAATGGCTACAGAGGGGAGAGCTCAAGAAGGAAACAGAAGGAATGATAACAGCGGCACAAGATCAAGCCCTAAGAACCAGATATTTTCGAATAACCATAGATGGAAATAACATCTCTCCCATATGCAGGAAGTGCAATATGAAAAACGAGACCATAATCCACATAGCAAGAGAATGCCCAGCACTTGCATAGAACCAGTACAAAAAGAGGCATGATTCAGTGGCAAAAGCCCTCCACTGGAACCTATGCAAGAAACATCAGCTACCTTGCAGTAATAAGTGGTACGAGCACCAACCTGAAGGAGTGATAGAAAACGATCAGGCAAAAATCATCTGGGACTATGGTACCAGAACGGATAGGGTGATACGTGCAATAGACCAGACGTGACGTTGATTGACAAAATCAAGAAGAAAGTATCACTCATGTCGCAATACCGTGGACACCAGAGTTGAAGAGAAAGAAAGGGAATAAATGGATTACATTCAAGCACTAGCCACTCAACAGACAATTCACACAAATCAGTTGCTCATCCTGCACATCAAAGTTTTGTCTCACACTGCTCTGTAAGACATATCAGCCCTTCCTTCTGTCATACTGTCTAACTTGGTATTCCATACATCTTTCCGCTATAGTAGCTAATGTTAAAGCTTAATTCTATACAGTTCCTTCGGTACATTTTTATTACCTTTGCCATCATAAGAGGAATCAATCATTCCTTTCAAGTCCAATTTTTAGAATATTCACACTGACCAGCCACACACACAATAATATATATATATATATATATATATATATATATATATATATATATATATATATATATGTGTGTGTGTGTGTGTGTGTGTGTGTGTGTGTGTGTGTGCGTGTGTGTGTCATATATATATATATATATATATAGTGTCCGGAAAATAAAAGTACAAGTATTTATGTGCAAATTACAAAGATAATATCCATATGAAAGAGAGAGAGAGAGAGAGAGAGAGAGAGATAGAGAGAGAGAGCGAGAGAGAAGAGAGAGAGAGAGAGAGAGAGAAGAGAGAGAGAGAGAAGGGAAAGAGAATCTAAATAGAAGAGTTTACTATAAAAGGGGATCTGATAAAGAAAATGGATGTCTTCAAAGAAAACGGTTTTTTTAACAGCAATACTTACTAAGGAGGACTATATAAAAAAAGTCAGCTCATTATTAGTAATATAAAATATGTGCGACATTTTATATGTATATATATATATATATATATATATATATATATATATATATATATATATATATATATATATATCTTATCTTGCTGAAATATAAACAATAAAAATCTGTTATTTTTTTTTTTTTTTTTACAAAATACTACAAAGATTCAACATTACGCAAAATTCTTCCTTTTAGAAAGATTTCACTGTATAGTTTTTAACTGGAGCAAAGAATTACTCCATAAAGTACTGAGAAAATCAAATTTGCTTTTGACCGCATCAAAGAGAAAATAAGATGAAAATGAAAATGCCTGACGTAGAAAATGAAGTTGGTATTGAAAGTTAAAGCATAAATAACTGGGTTTTACAAGATGAAGACAAGTCTGAATGGTGCATTATAGAGCTTAAGTGCTTCTGCATTTTTAAGCGTTTCTCTCTCTCTCTCTATTACATTTTGAATTGTGTGTTAAATTGCACAGCTACGTAAAATAAATATCTTTTTAAATTAGTGGATCAAGATTATATATGCCAAGGTATGTGTGAATATTTATACATATCTGGATCACACACACACATACACGCGCGGGCGCGCACACACACACATCCAGAAATTTCCTTGAATTTGCACTATAATACAACTGAAACATGAAAAAAATGTTAAGACAAGATCTATAATACAGTCTTGACCCCATTCTGCACAAGATACTTCGAGATTTAAAGGAGAAATTAATGAATGCCCAGTAATCCAGGCCAATCCTGGCTAATCCCCGACCTTGACCTAACTTTGTTTTATCCAAGTACTTGAGTTAATCCTAGACAGCAGCTGTTCCTCACCTGAAAGGGTTAACTTGACCTTATATGGATATGTATGCTTTAAAAATCTCAGTAGATGCACGTGACTTCATTAAATAAGCGAATACCACACGAAAACGATAGGCAGAAATCATAGCAATCGCGTCTTTACCAAGACATTGTTAAGGAACGAATGAAATACAGTTGGAAAGAAAGTGCCAGGTGAACAAAAGGATCAAGAATACCAGATGGTTAATTGTCAAAAGGGTAAAAATCAAAGAGATAATCCAGGATTATCGGATATCACATGGTCACAAACTAAAACAGATTTAACCATAAAACAAACTAAAACGTAGCCATACAAAGTCCAAAAACATGTATAAAACTGAATATATCAATCTTGTTGCTTATATTTATCTAAAACTTATTTCATTATGAAGGCATCGAGTTTAAATAAACCAAGACTTAAAATCAGAACATTTCCATGATCTGACTTAATGAAACAATATTCAATTACATTCCTTTTAATTGTGTCATTACATGGGATTAAAGGTCTTGCTTGACTCCATTTTTTTAGGATGATATATATATATATATATATATATATATATATATATATATATATATATATAAAGGTAATGCCACGGAGGAAAAGGAAAAACGAGAATTGGCCTGAGATCTTTCGGTCTTAACGACCCTTTACTAGAGAGCTTTATGACCGTCCATAGTTTGGATCCTGAGCAGTCAGCCCAACATAGGCTCGAAAAGTGGAAAGAATGGGACTACTATCCACAAAATACTGCAATCCAGAGCCCAAATGAACAACTTTCTCAAGAAAAGACTGGGTAACATTAAATAGAGCGCGGACCGGAGTGGATGAGACTGGAAGCATCACCTATACACGGTCTAGGTATACCTAGACCGTGCACCTATAAATGGGAACTCTCCCTCCGTGAATGTAAACTGGGACCCATTGAACGGCAATGAAGCAGCCAAATAATGGATCCAGTACTGGCGCCACAAGATATGATGACTAAAGGCAAGACTGAGCAGACCAATGAGAAAACACAGTACAGGTAAGAATATATAAACGGACATTAGAGGATTAACAAAAGGTCCTTTTGTTAATCCTGTTATGTCCGTTTGTAGAGGGTCGTTAAGACCGAAAGATCTCAGGCAGTTCTCGTTTTTCATTTTCCTTCGTGGCATTACTTTTGTTTATGCATAGCATCACGTCTTATATATTTCGTGATCAAGTTATTCACACACACACACACACACACACACACATACACACACACACATATATATATATATATATATATATATATATATATATATATATATATATATATATGTGTGTGTGTGTGTGTGTGTGTGTGTGTGTGTGTGTGTGTGTGTGTGTGTGTGTGTGTGTGTTACAGTGTTACCGTGCGGATTACTGAATTAAGGACATTCATTTCAAGGGCATTAACTTATAAAAACTTAAGGACTAGGCACGAAAAACGAAATAATGATTTTCAGAAAGGATATCCTGTCTTACTCAGGCTCGACCCCAGATGGCCAGGAAAGTCTAGCCGTCGAGGATCAGGACTGCATCTCCCGAAACCTCTGTGACATACACTAACGAAGATTAAGTGGCCTACGGCTCACCCAACATTTTGTGACACTCGGAGTGTCGAGAATTAATGTGAGGTTGGACCTTCCCAAGGGCCTTCTGCTTAATATTACCAAAGGAAACTCAATGCTTCTTTGTTCAAAAGGAGGATCGTGTGAAAATCTTGGCTACACCCTTTCCAAGGGTAGACCTATGGTTTTAACCAATCAAATCAGCAGTGCCAGATTGTAAGGATGTCCCAAAATAGGTCCCAACAAACATCCCACGAGGATACCCAAGGGACACACCCTCAAGAAGCCAGGGTATGAACAGGAGGCATTTCCAAATGAAGAATCTACGAATTACTGCAGAAGAAATGACAGGAAGGCGGTTTTGTAGAAAGTCTGTAGCCATTCAGACACAAGAATTCTTTCAGAAGATACCACACCCAGTCAAAATCCAAAATCCAAAGGCGGTGCTAAGAAGATGTCATCCGAATAAAAAGGCTGGACAGAGAGGGGGAAGACAGTGGAGGAAAAGTGGAGAACAGTGGAAAAGGAGTAGAAGTAGAGAACCAGAAGTGAGGGAAGAAGTGTAAAGTGTGGTGTGCGGAAATAGACAGTGTTAAGTGACAATATTGTACTCAGTAAAATTCCCTCGTGCCTAATAGACTTGCAAACAAAACGAAGTGCCTTCAAAATAGTTTGTCTCGGTCCATGCGCCCTGAAATAGAAAGGTGGAAATATAAGATTCACCAGCGAGAATAAATACATATAAGGACACATCAATTTCATTTTTCCAAAAAATATAATTTCAAGATAAACCAGTTAGATAACATTCCGCAAGTTGCGATTAATTATATAACTGCCAAACCAATTCCAGCCCACCACTCAGGCCGAACGCTACCTTAGAGCTGTAGCCATAGCAGCCCCGTTTACACACACATACACACACGCACACACACACACACACACACACACACACACACATATATATATATATATATATATATATATATATATATATATATATATATATATACATATATATATAACCTAGCCACCTGGGGGGGCAAACAGTCCTTATGGGTGCCGGTCCCAAGCCCGGGTAAATAGGGAGGGTTGGTGTCAGGAAGGGCATCCGGCTGTAAAAATCTGTGCCAAAACCAAAAAATGGAATGAGCCGAAATATGGAAATAGGTAATGCTAGGGCGTACTCCGTAAACAATGCACAGAGACATCGCCCTAACCCTGTGGTAAGGAGAGGGCTACTGCATCAGGAGCAGGTGCAGCTAAAGAAGCGAGCTCACATTGGGTTTAGAGTATGTCAGCTTAATATTGGGTCCATGACTGGAAGAGGTAGAGAATTGGCTGACTTGATGAAAGAAAAGAAAGTAGATGTTATGTGTGTGCAAGAAACGCGATGGAAAGGAAATAAAGCTAAAGAGTTGGGTAATGGATATAAGCTATACTATATTGGAGCAAATGAATAAGGTAGAAATGGAGTTGGCATAGTACTGTCTAGTGAACTGAAGAATTCAGTGATAGAAGTGCATAGAAAGGATGACCGTATCATCAGATTGAAGATGTGTTATGGAGGAGAGATTCTGAATATTATAAGTGCATATGCACCACAAGTTGGTTGCACAGAAGAAGAGAAGACAAAATTTCTGGACAGACATGGATGGAATAATGCAAGAACTGGAAGAACATGAGAGGGTGATAGTTGGGGCAGATTTGAATGGCCATGTCGGAAGTGAAAATGAGGCGATTGGTCGGGTGCATGGGGGCCATGGAATTGGGGAGAGAAACCCAGGAGAGAGTGTAGTGGACTTTGCTGTGTCATTCGACATGGCAATAGTAAACACATTCTTTAAGAAGAAAAGGGAACACCTAATAGCATATAGGAGTGGGGGAAGATGCTCCCAGATAGACTACTTCTTGTATAAAAGGATAAAGCTGGTGGAGGTCAATAACTGCAAAGTTATTCCAGGCGACCATGTAGCCCCCAACACAGACTGCTATGTATGGATTTGAAGTTAAAAAGGGAAAGAAAAACCAAAGCTAAAGGGATAAGGAAAATTAAATGGTACAAATTAGAGAAGGAAGGGGATAAGAAGAGAGAGTTTAAGAGGAGGGTTTTGGAGGATATTGATATAGGAATTGAAGATGTTCAAGAATGGTGGGCACGAAATGCAGCAGTTATAAGAAGGCATGGAAAGGAGCTGCTGGGGAGACTTCTGGTATCATATGGGAAGAAAAGGAGAGTTGGTGGTGGGATGAAGGCATTGAGAAAGTAGTAAAAGATAAGGAGGCAAAGAAAAGATGGGAAGAGTCACAGTCAGTGGAAGACAGAGATAGGTTCAGAGAGAAAAACAAGGTGGTGAAAAAGGTGGTAGCCCAAGCTAAAGCAAAGTCGTATGATGATGTGTATAATGAGCTGGGGATAAAGGAAGGATTAAAGATGATGATCAAGCTATCAAAGGCTAGAAATATTTGTTTGATATTACACATATCAAACAAATATTTGTTTGATATTACACATATCAAACAAATAAAAGATCAAGATGGTGTAGTACTTAGAAAGGAGGAAGACATTGTGAAGAGATGGAAAGAATATTTCGAACAGTTGTTAAATGAAGAAAATAATAGACTAATAAGAGAGGATGGGCAAGTGAACATTGGCATTGTAATGAGGTTTTCTAGGCAAGAGGTACTAAATGCACTGAAGAAGATGAAGAATGGGAAGGCAACCGAACCAGACATGATTCCGGTGGAGGCATGGAAAGCATTAGGAGATGAAGGAGTGGATATACTGTACGATCTTATGATAAAGATCCTTGAACAGGAAAAGATACCAAATGAGTGGCGTGGGAATATATTGATCCCAATTTTCAAAGGAAAAGACGATGTCCAAGAGTGTGGTAATTATAGGGGCATTAAATTGATGTCCCACACTCTGAAGATACTGGAAAGGATGATAGATGCTAGACTGAGAGAAGAAGTACAAATAGGTAAAGAGCAGATGGGATTTATGAAGGGAAGGGGAACAACTGATGGTATATTTTGTCTGAGGCAACTAATGGAGAAATTCGGGGAAAGGCAAAGGGACCTACATATGGTATTCATTGACCTTGAAAAGGCTCATGACCGAGTCCCGAGACAAGAGGTATGGAGGAGTCTGAGGGAGAAGATGGTGCCAGAGAAGTATGTGCGATTGATACAAGAGATGTACCGGAATGTATTTACCAGAGTGAGGAGCAGTGTTGGGGAGACAGAAGGTTTTGAGGTGAGAGTAGGATTACACCAGGGGTCGGCTCTGAGCCCATTTATCTTTAACATAGTGATGGATGTTATAATAGAGGAAGTAAGGGAGACAGTACCATGGAGCATATTGTATGCGGATGATATTGTTCTGTGCGCAGAGAGCAGGGAAGATCTGGAAGTGAAACTGGAAAGGTGGAGACAAGTACTGGAGGACAGAGGAATGAGAATAAGTAGATCTAAGACAGAATATATGTGTACCACCACTGAGGGGGTTCATAGAGAAAGTATTCAGCTTGGTGGAGTGCAAATAAAGAGAGTTGATAAGTTTAAGTATTTGGGATCTTTTGTTAACGCTGAAGGAAGTATGGAAGAAGAAGTAAAATATCGGGTACAGGCAGGCTGGAACAACAGGAGAGCGGCCTCTGGAGTTCTTTGTGACAAAAGAGTACTGCTTAGGTTAAAAGGAAAATTTCACAAGTTGGTGGTAAGAACAGCAATGCTGTATGGTACGGAAACAGAACGCATGAGAAAAACAGAGCAGAAGAAGATGGATGTGGCAGAAATGAGAATGCTTAGGTGGATGTCTGGGATGACAAGAGAGGATAGGATCAGAAATGACTACATAAGGGGGTCAACTAAGGTGGTGGAAGTATCAAAGAAAGTGCAGGAGGGGAGGCTGAGATGGTATGGACACCTGTTGAGGAGAGATGAGGACCACGCTGGGAGACATACTATGGGGATGGAGGTTCAAGGAAGAAGAAGAAGAGGGAGACCAAGAAAGAGATGGAAGGACTGTGTGAGAGGAGACTCACATGAGAAGGGAATTGATGAGGTAGAAGCGCAGGATAGAAATAGATGGAAACGGCGACCCCATATAACAATGGGAACAAGCTGGGAAGAAGAAGATATATATATTATATATATATATATATATATATATATATATATATATATATATATATATAATTTATATGTAGACAATTAGTTTTTCTAAGTGGTTTTTAAGATAACTTTAATGTATTTTTGCAACACTAATACTAAGAATGCGTGAATAATTACATACATACACGCACACACACACGCACACACACATAATACGCAAAGGAGATAAAACCACAGTGTACGTCATAATGAATAGAGATGAATACAACACCAAAATGGATAATATACTAAGTGATAAGAATAAGTTTCAGCCACTTAAAAAGGACCCAATAAATGACCTCAAACAGAAAATGATGAGACCAACAGAAAAAGCGAACAAAGAACAGAGAACAGTAAGCTTTCCAAAAATCATCGGAGACTTTGCACCCGGATACTGCTACGGCACAGTCAAGATCCACAAACAGGGAAACCCACTACGGCCCATTATATCCCAAATGACATCCCCCATGTATAAAGTGCCAAAGAAATTGAACGAAATTATAACGCCGTACATTCCTTCAACGTTCTCGCTAAAATCATCGACGGAATTCATCGATCTACTGCAAGACACCACACCCGACGAAGACATAGCATCCCTGTCGAAAGTTTTTTCGATACCCGAAAAGATCTGAAAAGAGATGCTAGAAGAATATACAAAGGAAGCCCCATTCCTCTCACATAGGGGCGAAATATATCGGCAAAAGGACGGCGTAGCAATGGGTTCCCCCCTTGGGGTTCTTTTTGCAAACGCATACAGGACACACACAGAAGAGGTCACCTTTGAAGAACACCCAAAACCCAGAATCTACGGGAGATATATTGATGGCATTTTTATCACAACAAAGGGCGAAAATGACAGATGAATTAGTAAATAAACTCCGAGCAAATTCTACATTAAATTTTACGGTAGAAAAAATTGATGAGAAAATGCTCCCTTTCTTGGACGTACTTGTGACCCCAAAAAATAACAAATACAATACCACCGTATACACTAAAAAGACAGATGCTGGGAGATATTTAAATGCTAGAGGAGAATGCCCTGATGCATATAAACGATCTGTGGTAAATGCATACATAAAACGCGCCATAACACACTGTTCGACGTGGAAAGCGACTAACGAAGAAATCAACAGAGTTCAACAGTTACTCACAAATAACGGCTACCCAGATGACATGATCCAGCAAATTGTCAAAAAGAGATTAGAGGTTTTCCATAACCCGACCCCGTGGGACAACACACAAGACAAAGACAAAGAAATAGTGATATGCCATCAGATATCATACAACAAACACCACGAAGATGAAAGGAAAGCCATCCTTGGTATACTGCGAAGAGGAACCCCCTCCCACCCCCCCTAGCGCCATATAACAAAATAACACCAAGAATTTACTGCAAGCCGAACCTTACGGCCTCACTAGTAATGAAAAATAGTACAGCCCCATCGACGGAGAAAGAGGTTGAATCTGATATAGTATGCAAGTTTGTCTGTGCTGACGAGCAATGTCAGTCCCTCCAAAAATGCTATAATCAGACACACAACCACTACACTGAAACGACGCATGCATGCCCATAGAAACAAAGACCCCATTCACCACCACTTTGTGGATACCCACAATAAAAAAAAACCCTCCCTACAAGAACTTCTCACAAACACCAAAATAATACACAAGGAAGGCAACTACAACCCTTTATTAATATCAGAAGCAGTCAGCATCGCCATGCAACGCCCCAACCTTAACATCCAACGCGAGGCAGAAAAATCCTTACCTTCGTAGTTTAGGATGTTGCTGTTGTTTTTTATTAAGCTGACCTTGTGTCAGCACGGGCTCTTGCTCACAGAGCAGCCCGTAAAAAATTTAGGAGGCAGCCCTTCAACCGCGTGGAACAAGACCAGCACTCGCGGACAGAAGCGCACACTGACAGTCAGTGTCTCAGTGAATTAAACTTATATGTAATTAATATATATTTATGTATAATGTGTATATAATAACTTACTTTCAACTTTTGATATAACTTCTGTTGTTAACATATTCATTTGTTTATCTTATTTTATGTTTCACTATAGTCTTTTGTAAATACTTAAAACTATAAGTCTCTGGCAACAGTACTACCTTTCCGTCCTCATGACGTCACAAAACGCATGCAGGTTCATATTTGCAGGTTCATATTTGTATTTTCTACGGGCTGCTCTGTGAGCAAGAGCTCGTGCTGGCATAAAGCCAGCTTAATCTTAAACAACAACATATTTGTATAACTGGCTGCTCTACGAGCAAGAGCCCGTGCTGGCATAAGGCCAGCTTAATCTTAAACAACAACAACAACATATTTGTATCACCTACGGGTTGCTCTACAAGCAAGAACCCGTGCTGGCACAAGGCCAGCTTAATCTCAAACAACAACAATATTTGTATCAGCACGCTTGATAACGTCAATACGTATAGGTTGACGAAACAGCTGTCGTGTGTAAAAATACTGGAGTAAATGGAAGAACCCCATTATGTGTCCATTAGTAACCTGAACATTGAAGTGAAGAAAATAATTAGAAAATATGAAGCAATTTCAAAAACGCTGGTTAACAGTGAAAAAGCCATTCTATTCAATGAATGTTGTATCCGTGAAAAATTGTGCCCTAAAAGTATTATATATATATATATATATATATATATATATATATATATATATATATATATATATATGTATGTATATATCCTTAGAGCCAAGTGTTACAAAATTACATAAAATTTATTTTCAAAACTGATTAAAAAAGCTAATTGTCTAAAAATATTAGTTACAGCCAATTAGTCCATTTTGTACATCACTGGGCTGATGTTCACCAAATCGACACATTTTTTTCTTTAAGTTTACACATAATTCGACATATTGAATTTTTTTTAGTTCATAACAGGGTTCCATTCATCAGTGTGCTCAAAAAAACAGATACACACTCATAAATATAAATTTATATATGTATATATACATATAATTGTTACACTAATTGCAAGGCATCATATATACATACAAGTCCTGACTAATACTTGCGTAGGTCTAATAGTTAAAATATTTGTAACAGTCCTGGAATGCCATGATCTGGTTACAAAATTGTAAAGTATGTACGTTGATTTCAGAATCCTCTTTAGATAACACCCTCATGAAAGGTTTTTCTTCCGCTACAAAAATTAATAAATAAATAAATAAAATTGTAAATGTCTACAATTTCATCCGACAGCGCTAACTTCTGGAAGGTAGTACTAGGGCAAAACACTTTGATTTCCTATTTGCTGAAGACATTATTAAAGCAATCATTTTTGTTAAAGACATTATGTAACGAAATTAGACATTATAAAACGAAACATTGATGTACAGTGGCAAAAAAAAAAGCGTGTCGATTTCATGAACTACTAACTGCCAAGGGTTGTACAGATTGGTCGAACTGCTTGTAAATTAGATTTTCAATACAATGATTTGTTTTAATAATAGCTGTAATATAGGTTTACAAATTTACGTAATAATTTTGTCACAGAGGGGAGACTTGTTGCCACTTACGAGTTTTTCTTTGTATCGCTTTACCATGGAGTCGTAGGCTACCAGAGAGAGAGAGAGAGAGAGAGAGAGAGAGAGAGAGAGAGAGAGAGAGAGAGAGAGAGAGTAAATTTGGTCTCTAGGCAACCTTATAGTGCTGGGTCTCGTCAGCTAAATTTCGAATACCGTAAGTGAGTACAGTAAGAACTAACAAATCAATCAATCCGTAAATGAGTAACATCGCAGACTCGGCCAAAGGGATAGTGGGTCTAGAAATGGCCTTCTTCATTTTTTTTTATGCTAGGCAAATGTCATGGTAATACTTACTCCGCTCTCTCTCTCTCTCTCTCTCTCTCTCTCTCTCTCTCTCTCTCTCTCTCTCTCTCTCTTCGCAAGTCTGTCTGGCGTATCTCAGGTGAAGTCGACAGACTGCATTTTCTTAACTTCATTTGGTTTCGACCAGTTTCTTTTTGCTTCGCATGCCTTAACTACACGTTATATGAATCCGTCCATCACCGAGTGTCTCAATAACGTTTCAACGAAGCAAATTTGTCCAACTTTCTGATCCAGGGATTGAAGAATTTCTCGTGCGTCCAAGTTGACCTTGAAAAGCTGGGTTACTTAAATGCGCAGTTTTAGTCTACAGTTCGCTCCCTCACGGAACGACCTCTGCTATACAATACGTATTATATACCACAAAATAATCAGGACCCACACCATGGCCTCATTGGATCCTGGTATACGATACAAATCGCAGGAAAACGAAAAGGGATCATGCGTGAATTTGTAGTAAATGGAATTCGTGTCAGATTTGATAACATCCAGTTTCTCGAGATTTAGCTACGTGAGATCTGGATGATGACTCATGAATAGGATGTATATATACTGCCGGACATTGGGGAAACCAATAGGAGAACCATGAGTCACCATGAACGACAAAAGCACCGTTCGGTGGCATTTCCAAATTCCAATCTCGGCGTCTAGATTAGTCACATTGGCTTACAGTGGCTACCACGTGGCTACCATACAACCCCCGCCAGAGACTCCCCTCTGGGTAGAACACCCTTTCTTCATTCTCCACTAGTTCCCGTCCTTACGACAGGCTGGCTGGCTTAAGGCTCGAATGTAACTTTCAGATTTTGGTGGTATACGAAAAAGAATCAGATTTTCCCCGATGAATGTTTTGTCCTCTTGAGAAACGTGAGGCGAAGAATCTCAGATAATAAAAGCGCTGTCCCTAAGCACAAACGATTTAAGCCATTGTTGAAGGAAAGCTGTCATCTAGAGAAAAGAAAAAAACATTTAGTACCAAGTAACAAAGCTCAGTCTGTAGGTAGACACAGAATCGTCAATTTCCTGCCAACTTTATAGTTGCTTAGAACACGCAATGTGATACCTATGTAGCTGTCAAATGAAACGAAATTATAATTTGTCAGAGAAAAACTACAAGACCGCATCCTTTCCTTTGTTTCCACTTCAGTCCTTTGCCGATTACGCCGGCCATGTTGGAGGGCAATGTGGGTTCCAGACAAGGTCACGTCTTATTGCGTAAGGCTTGCAGTATGCAATTTGGTGCAAGATAAGACTTTATCCTTTCTACTTGTCTTGATGCAGAATTTGCCATACAATATATTTGACACTCACCTGTGAAACGAACATTATCCGTCAAATTTGATGCGTATACTTGAGAACGATTTCATAAATAGGAATATATTGGTAAGGAACAAGTGATAAATAGATGGTATACATGTAAACAAATATTTTGGCAAATATAAATCTATTCTAGAGTCCATATTGATCTTTTGCATCTCAACCTAACGTAATCACAAAGTTATGAGTAAGATTTTATTTGATGACATTTAGCGCTTTAGGCCTACTCAAATCAGATGGCATTTGTTTGCGTGTACCAGTACAAAAATAAATCAACGCACACACGAACACAAACTCTGCCGTTTATATACAAATATTATATACATACAGAGATTATAATGTGTAAATATTTTCTTAGAATTAGGTCTAGTTGGGCTTTACGTGACCTAGACCAAGTGTGGAGCGCTACGAATGTCATTGGCGGTTACAATGGACACGCAGATACCACCACGAAAATGACCTGACCACAAAAACCAACAGTAAAGCAAATTTAGTGATTTACCTGGTTGATGATGATGATGATGACGACGACAGTGATCGCGGAGGAGAAATCGTACTCCACTTTCAAAAGAATCCACGCATAAACTAACCAAAGACTATGACGTACTTTGGTTGCTATCGTAGGTGGTCGGTAGAATTAATAAATGGCCCAGTCAGGGTAGTTTATCAAGCAAACGATATTGTTTGCCCTGACATGGCATCCAAATTTTCTTGGTTTCGTTTTGTTTTTCACGTTTAGACTTGGCTCTAGGGTAGAATATACATTACAAATCACGGTCACATTCACATTCAAACTGTGTGCCATTCTCGTTTGAGCTTTTTGGGCAGTTAGGCCTATTTGTTTCCAACACCTCTTCTGCCCTATTGCCCCCGTAGTGCCGTCAGTGTACCTCACGAGGTGGACTGTAGGCATTACTTGAGGTTCTTTGCAGCGTGCCTTCGCCCCCTAACTGCAACCCTTTCGTTCCTTTTCCTGTACTTCCTTTCATATTCTCTGTCTTCCATCTTACTTTCCACACTCTCATGAAAATTGACTCATAGTGCATGTAAGGTTTTCCTCCTGTTGCTACACATTTCAAGCCTTTTACAATCAATTTCTTTTTTAGCGCTGAATGGCCTCATAGGTCCCAGTGCTTGGCGTGTGGCCTAAATTCGATATTGAATTCAATTCTGATCTATTGCTCTCCGTTCTTTCCTCATGACTAAACCATCTCTAAACACGACCCATCCTTTCACTTATGTAATACATACCTCGTTTCTTAGCCTTTCTGTTCTACACTAAATCAAATGGCTCATCTCAACAGCTTGAACTAGTTTTAATTGCATTCAACATCCATACTTCATTTCCATACAGGAGACTTGGCTCAACAGTTCCTTAATGTACTCCAAAGCTGGTTTCCATAGGAAGTTAAAGATTCTTCAGTATGTTTAATACACACCCTGCTACCTTCCTGACTTCACCTATGCTATAACTCACATGGTCCCTCATGTTGCCAGTGTCCAATAACTCTTTCATCAGTTCCTGCAGTTTCTTTTCGCTGTCCCAAGCCAGCACTGCATCCTATACCAAACATCAGCCATTCGACTACACCCTCAACTCATTCTCTTACTCAAAGACTTAGAAGAAACTGCAGCATCTGCTATTTCTGGGTTTCTTGCATTGCTTCATGCACCGAGATTATTTTGAATGGCTATTGAGACACAACACAGTATTGTCTTAGACTCACTTTTAAACTATTCATACAATCTAATAAGCCCTTTGCTCCCACCACAAAAAATGTAAGCACACAGACAACTTTCTGTGACTTATCTATGATGTTTTTTGTTCAACTAAACTCACTTATCTTTGTGTGAAACAGCCTACTGGTGCACATTCATTCGGTGTCAGTTGTGTACAAGAGGCTTCTCAGCCGTATAATTGTCTTATAGTTTGAATAAAGGTTGAATAAATTTCTTAACTGCACGGGTGTCAATTCAATTCATTCGGCCAAATACTCCTTTTGTAAGTTAACACTTGCAACAAATTAATTCTTTGCAAATCTGTTTGATTGTGAGCTTTGTCTGTGTCCATGTATGCCACAAAATAGCCTTTTCCTCTCTTTCAAATATCTCACAAGAACTTTCGTAACAAAAGCTTGATCCACACACCTCCCTCTCCAAGTCTAAACCCACACTTTGCTATACGTCCTTCTATTACCTGTTTAACCTTTTTAACCAGAAAATCACAGCATGCACCTTCTGTGGCATACTTGGGCATGTTATGCCCATATAATTTTTTACATTCCAGTCTGTCACCTTCATCTTCGGAACCTTTCCTTTATCAAACCGCACCTTACACACACTTGTCAGCTACTCAGCCACACTATAGCCACTGTACGTCTGTACCTCGGCATCTCATTTGTAATTTCATCTATTTATGATACCTATCTTTTCTTTCTTAAATTCCAACAGGAAACAACCATAAGCATTCTCAAACGAGTGATGGCGAACTTATAGGGTTATATAGTTGTAGAATAACTGAGGGTCACTGGAGGCTACTTTTAAATGTCAAGAAAATGGGATCACATAGTTGGTTACACCTTTACCCCCTCCCCCAACCCCTCACAACCCGTCTAACGAAGGTGTGGTCACTAGACAAAGATCCGATTTCTCTCTCTCTCTCTCTCTCTCTCTCTCTCTCTCTCTTTAACCATACAGAGGAAGTTGCCCCTCTACAATATTGCGATAACATGAACATCACTATAACACTATCCATTAAAAAACTGATCATCGTGATGGAAAGTTTTCTGTCACTACCAAAGATATCATCATTTTCTCATCTTATCTTTCTTGTTGTTCAAACTGTTTATCTTCTCTGACCTATTTCTAGGCCTGCGCAGTTAGCATTGTTTGAAATCTCCGTTGTTCCTCTGTTAGTTCTGTTTTAACCAAAACTGAAGGTTTTCCGTTGAAAATTAACAGCTCTCTATAGACGTTGTTCAGTCGTAAAACAACTCATTGATTCTCTTGGACCATACTAAACTCACCCGAGGCTTGGTAACCTCCTCTACTTTCACTTATTTCTAGAATTTTAATCAGAATTCAGCGCCGATTGTCGGATTATGTATAGTATGTGTGTGTATGTGTATTTATATATTTTGCATATATATTATATCTATGTGTATTCATATATATATATATATATATATATATATATATATATATATATATGTGTGTGTGTGTGTGTGTGTGTGTGCACATTCTATTGATGTCATTCATCATTTGCAGAGACCATATTTTTTATTCCTTCAGCCTATACAACTTTTTTTCTAAGAACAATTCAGAATCTAATTAAAAAGATAGTTTCTACAAATAATGCATCTGTTTTCTCGTAGAAATTTCACATATTTACGTATACATACATACATACAACATACATACATACATACATACATACATACATACATACATACACGCATTCTATATATATGTGTGTGTGTTCATTAATCATTACAGTAAAAGAACTACAGACGCTGCAGTTACAGAAAACATAAATATAGCGGTTACGAAGGACGCATGTATAGACATACGTATGAAGTTAACCTTGTCTAACAGTAAAAGTTTTAGATATGCATTGAAAGCCACTTGAAGAGACAGTGGATTATGCAACAATGTACACAGATAATAACGGACAATTAGCATACGATTAATGATAGAAACGTCAGTTATTTATTTGTTCATTTGTCGTTATTACTAGAAACAAATAAATATTTTTCAATATTTACTAAACAGCGAAATATCGGTTGAGAGTGAAGAATGATCAGCGATATAACATTAAGAATAATAATTGATGTAACAAGAACTAATATACGAAGAACTTCAACAGGAAAACATGTCAGGAATATATTTATTGTCCTAATGTCCACTTCCGACAATAATTAACGAGTCAAAATTTCCAAAGTCACCATGTCTGCAAACTATACCTTGTGGGCCCTTGGCTGTGTACGATCTCAGATTTGGCCTTGATATCATGTACGATAATTTAATTTGTGTCATCGTTGTTGTTAATGATCTTCCTTTGCATTAATTTCAAATTATCTCTATTAAACAAACAAATAAACATATAATTATAATAATCGTAAGTACATCGCTGGTTTATTTATTGCTAACGATAGTAAATAACAACATATGAAACAACCATGCTAGTTACTTTTAAAGTTGATGCCTGCGTAGTTATAACTTTCACATACGTCATAGATTGTTTTTTTTTTATTTAACATCTTATAGAAAAAAGAATCCAGCTATTACACTCAAGAGGGTCCTTGTGATAAGATATAGAGGTAACTCGTGGAAATGGGACTATTTAAGTGAAATAACGTCCAATGTTTAACGAAACGAGTTAGAAAGTACGGCTCTAGTTCTCCTCGCGGAGGGAGGCGAGTCGTTCGCCGGTCGAAGGTTATATATAGACGACGAGTGTGCTCCTTCCCTTACCCCTATTTCATTTACACGTAGGGTCTGTTCACGTGTGGTTGTGTGTCGCTAATTTTATATTAGTATCACACACCACTGACATAATCTTTGTCATAAAACTTTAAAAAAAAATCCAAAAAAATCATAAAATCTTAAAAAATCTAAATAAAAATTGCAAAGGGTTTTGAAACAGAAGTGATTTAGAAACATCTATACTATAGTTTGTGGCATTGTTGGTAAGTACCTCGTGTGGCGAAAAGCAATTGTTTTTGTTGATTTGTAAGTGAGCTGTGTGTTTTTAAAGTTACTGGAAATGCCAGTGAATTGGAGTTAAGAGTGTTCGAAGGTATAGAATCGCTCGTGGGAAGGTTTTTTCGCGGCCATATGGTGGAATTTCCAGCCACCGAGGAAGGTGTCATGGCCGCCCTCCACAGACGGACCGACAGACAGACAGACGGACGAGACGAAGGCTGATTCGTCTGGAATTTTGTATCCTGGGAAATTCCGCTCCGGATTCCTCCTGTCTTATCCATGTGATGATTTAGACCTTAAATTTGTAATTTTGTGTGAGTTTTGATTGTAAATTAACACTTTGATCCATGACGCATAGTGAATCGTGCGTTAGGTGACTTTGATTGATTGCATTACGAATAACCTAGTTTGCATTTTTATTTAACAATCCTAGCCTATTGTATTTACTTTATATCCATAAGGCCAATCCTTCGTTTGATATCTTGCAGTAAAATGTAAAAAAAAAAAAATGGTGCATTTTGCCCTTGGAACAACGTGCGCACTGGTTAGCCCTGTTTATATCCCCCCCCCCCTACCACGTTCCTTGTTTTAGGCCAGGGTTAGACTAATGCACTACCTATACTAGGTCAAGGTTATAGGTTAAGATCTAATAAGATTTCATTAAGGCGAAGATGGCAGTCAGTTTTTTTTTGGTTTTCTTAATCTAACATTCAACGAGGATTGTCCTTTTTGGGACGGGTAAAAAAAAAGACTACCTCAGCTTGGCCTGTTCAGTGCGGTTAAGGTTTGGTCGAATTTCCTGTCCTCTGGAACCCCAGGCTAGGCTGGTGTCTTTGACAAATTGCTATTCGATTATTAGGGGAAACAACAGAGTGGACTACCTAATGGCAGTTGCGGTTTTTCTATGCAGTTTAACCTACTGAACAAGAATTGAAAGTAATGTTTATTCGGACAACTGTAATTAACCCCCAGGGGCCAGTACTTAACACGGCGAAATGCATTGGACGCCCCAATCCCTAGTGGATGTCATATCCGCGGTTAAGTTTCTTGCAGGGTAATTCTAACTAATAGTTCCGCACGAACTGCAAGGAATGTAACCACGAATACGACATCCATTACGGGACGTCCAATGTATTTCGCTGTGTTTAGTACTGGCCCCGGGGGGTTAATTACAGTCTTCCGAATAAATTTTACTTTAAATTCTTGTTCAGGAGGTAAAATAACATGGGTAAACGTCTATTGCCATAGTCTAGGCCACCGTGGATTGCGTCTGTAGAAAGTCATTGGTTGCGGGAGCAACACCTAGAGACCTCTAGCTACTCTCCTTTCAAGTAGCAAAAGTACTTGTTTGGAGGGTGGATCATCAAGCGGACAAGACTGGATCAGCTAGTCCACTCTTGTTTCCCCTATACAATTCTTGGGTAGTTTGCATATCAACTATTTTCTTGTTAATGTGTGCTGTCAGTTAAGATCGTGGCAGAATAGTGCCTCACGCCTTACCTGCATATTTAAATATTCTTGTCAAGCTTGTTTATTCTGGCAAGAGGTACTGTTTCACTGTGCACACTAGCCTCAGGGTTGAAATCGGCTGAAACTTGGATAGGCGCTGTAACTGACGTCCACTGATATGCAAACTACCCAAGGAGTGCCTACAGTTTAGTTGGCTAAGAGTTTAGTCTGCTAAATTGGCGGACGAATACAAACAAGCTGGCGTGTATGTTTTGGTGCGATTTTTGAAAACTTGCAGTAATAGATTATATAAAAGCCTAAACCAAATGAACCAACCAAAGCTGACTTATGGCGCATGCCTTAACCTGGCCGGGACTAGATCCCCCAGTATAGTAACAATGATTGTGACCTAACCAAATGAACCAACCTAACTTGGGTGGGGGGCGAAGGACCCCCACAGTATGGTACAAAGGTTGTGACCTAACCACACTAACCTGACTTAGGGCACAGAACTGTCTTCCTCTTTCATGAGGTTCATTGTTCCCTATTTGCAGTGTTCATATTGACCACTAAAATTGCCAAAAAGGCCACTTTTAAAAAGGAACTTAACACAACACGTCAATATTGTCACAGAAGTAGACTGTGACGCCATGTTGACTGTTTTGAATGGTCGCACCTCACGGGGATGGTAGGTCTTCCAGGTCGAAGGGACTACTTACCTTGGCGGAGGGATTATGAGCTGGGCAAAAGGTGTTGCGCAGTCCACCTTCTAAACTGTAAACTATACTAGTCTGTTTGCGGATATGCACTCTCAAAAGCTTATGTTCTGGATAGAATGCTGAGTTAGGGGTCATAAAGTAGGTACTTGTGGGCTTGGGCCGTCAAAGGGACATTGCGTGCAACATTTAAGGTAACCTAAAAATTACATTTTGAGGTTCCAGCCTCTTAACCAGGTTAGAACATGGTGCACAGGCTTAGGCTAGGTGAAAGTCTGATTGGTTTATATTCCCCCAGAAATGTCTTACTATAGTGCGTTTACTTTTCTAAGATCGCTCTGGTGGGGCCAGGTAGAAAAGGCAGAGTTGTCATATCTACGGGTATGCAAGTCCCATTAAATGCCTCCCGCATATATAATAATCCTCAAGAAGATTTGCTTTAGACTTAGAGAGTCAAGGGAAAGGGTTTGCTTCTTCCCTGTTAACTTTTTTTTTATTTTTTATTTTTTGTTTTCCCGTTCCCGATTCTATTTGGCTAGTCCTTTCTCTTTCTATAATTATAAATGTGCTGAATGGCCAGTTGGTTCCGGTGTTTGGACTTTGAAACATAATTTCAAGTCAATAGATCTATTATGCCCTTAGAAAAGACAACCACCCATTCCTTCTTTGTATAACATTTTTATCAAAACCATCCAAGTCAGTCACAGGACTCACTTTCTCTTCTTTTTTGAAACTGGAGATTCCACTATATTTCCTGCCTCTCTTGCTTCCTTGTCAAGTCTACGAATAGTCATTTCCGACACTGTTGCTTCGGGTCTTCTCTGGATAGCCTTCGAAACATCAGTTACAGGACCTTCATGATGATCTTATAAAATTAAGTATTTCAGGATATTATAGAAATATTTCCTTGGTCCCAGATGGGGGGTGAGGGTGTTTACACGAGGCACTTGGGCTGTCCATACTTATCACTGGGTGATCGAGAGCGAGTATCCTTTAATGATATTGATCATGACCTTTTAAATCCTCTTAAAAATCATAGGTCCCCTAACTCAGATCTGACATTGCTGGGGGGAAAATATGCCATATCTTCACTTTCATTGCTGGAATTGAGGTTTTAACGAAAAATATACGTAATAGAATATATTCAAATTATCTGATGCAAACAAAGAACTGCATTTCAAGAAATGAAAACTATTTCGATTAGCTCCATGAAGCTAATATGATTACCATAACATGAAAATTAGAAACGTATGATATCTGTACAAGCCACACCCCAGTGATCTTAGAAAAGTAAACACACTATAGGCACACAGTTGTCTTGACTGTTGTTGGCATTTTTGAGACGTGACCATGCAATATACTCAGTACCCAGGTCGTAAGGGGTTTGGTATTGAAAAGTATCTACCTACCTAATAAGAGATCCATCCATATTTAGAGCTCATCTATTCAAAATTCAGAGCCGCTATCGCACTGAATGCACCCTGTGTACATTAATGTTCTGCATGCCACTGAAATTGGCTAGCAAGCAGATGGGATGTATGAAATTTATAAAACTGAAGACCACTACTCTGACCTGCTTCCTCACAGTCGCAGACTGGATTACTTACTGCAGGTTGTTTGTTTTTTGTTTTTATGTTAATCTTGAAAAGACTGGTACTAAACATGGCACCCTTCTTTCACTATAACTGTTAATTATTGTAGCAAAGGTCTCTGCAGTGATCAGTTTTACTAAAACTTTTTGTATTCACAGGCATGTGTGGCAAAATTGTTCATGTGTAGTGAGCAACTAGGTTATGTGCCAGTATGTAGTTTCAGTTGTACTGATATTAGGAACTACATAATATTAAAGTTTTAAACCTTAGCTTTTTTTTCTCTCAAAGTTTGAAGATTTTGTATTAAAGTTGCCACACTAAAAATTGCAGTCTTCAAATTAAAAAAAAAAAAAAATAAAATTAAAACTAAATTACTCTGTATTGCTATTAAAGTTAACACACTAAATTTGCATTCTTGACATTGGATTTTTTTTTTTAACTGGAAAAACATGCTGAAATCCATTGTAATTTTTGTCTAGCAAATTGTGTAGTCATGTAGGTTACTGTTGGCCTTGGTCCCCCCCCCCCCCCCCAGTAAGTTTTAACTTATACGTATTGAGGAATTTCCCATCCCTTCACCATACAGACTTGAATCAAGAACACCAAAGTAGCATGACTCTAATGAATTTTCTCAGCCCCTTGTGTTTCGATTAATTTCAAGTTTGTGACTAATGAAGTTTCTCGGCCACATGTTTAGATTGTTTCGATCAATTTTTGTTTGTGACACTAATGAACTTTCTCAGCCACTTGCTTAGGTTGCTCCTATCAATTGTTCCCAAGTTTGTAAAGCAAAGAATTTCTGTAAATTGATCAACTAAGGCTTGTAGTGTGTTTTTTGGGACTGTTAGCTTTAAATTCATAAAGATTACTTGGACAAGGGGAAAACGGCATTGTTCCTACATGATATACAAACCCCCTGTCCTTTACATAGGGATATACTTGCGCCATAGCTCAAAAGTATATCCCTATGCAAAGGACCTCAGGTTTGTATAGTTAGGAAAAATAAAATATAATTGCAAAAATTGTGATTTTTCTTGGTTTTTTAAATCTTGAAGGATTACTGGAAGATTTACAGCAGTTTTAAAGCTTAATGCTATTGATATTAACTCTCATAAAGTTAATGTGTACAATTGTGGATACTCAGGAGCATGACATGGCACAATACAGAGAAATTGCAGTTTGAACTTTACTAATTTATAGCAAGCATCATTTAATGGCAGCTTCCAAGAAAATTATATTAAATAAAATCCAGGGTGAGTGACATTATGGCAGAAAGATTTTCACTGTTTGGATTTTGGACAGCCCTCCACAGGGATGATTCTCCCTCTGGTGGGCGCTTGTAAGTTTTCAAAATTGCTTCTTAAAATTTATAAATATACTTTTATCTGTTAACTTTGGAAGAAATCTAAAGGAATTGGATTGGTTTTTAATTGGGGGGTGGGGGTGTTGCTTTATTGATTAAAATGCTGAAGACTGCAACTTTAATTCTTATGCTACCATCCATCTTAGTTAGTCTTCCGGAATAGTTTTTTTTTTAATGTAGGTTGAGGTTTTGGGAAACTACACTATGCCATTTGTTCCACCATCCTGGATACTATGCCAACATACAGGGTAGGTTATAGTATGTCACTTTTCCCTGGTAAACAAATATTTCTCGGTTGGGGATAGATGCCAGTTGTATTGAAACAGTTCCTTCTGACCAAAGTGGGTCTCCATGTTAATTTTACTCAAAATGACCAGTTGGCAGACTTTTCCTAGATAAACAAACTTGGCATTATACATTCATAATCCAGCATCTAACCACAGCTTAGTTGCTATTGCCAAGAAAGAGCGATGCTGCATCTGTGCGTGTGGTTAGTTCCCCCACCTGCAATGCTGCCATCATATTTAACCTCTCTCTCTCTCTCTCTCTCTCTCTCTCTCTCTCTCTCTCTCTCTCTCTCTCTCTCTCTCTCTCTCTCTCTCTCTCTCTCTCTCTCTCCACTTCATTTAGTATTTTATTAATTACTTATAGTATAGGTTTTTGTTGCTGATGAGCTTTTGTGAGCGAGGAACAAATATCACATAACTTAACCATCCTTGACATTTTCTATAGCTGTATTATGTGGTAGTTCTACACATTATGTAATTTACTCTTCTCTCAACAGTACTTTCTGTTCAAGGGACAATTTTAGGTATCAGGTTTTTTTTATATATAATTTACAGGGTTGACAGTTTGTAAAATAAGTCTCTAATTTCAGGTTATAACTCGGCAGCAAAATGAATCCTAGTGGACCTAGTTACCCTCTTGCTTCCTTGTACGTTGGTGATCTCCATGCAGATTGCACTGAGGCTATGCTTTTTGAGAAGGTAAGGCCCTGGTAAATTTAACCTTGTCACGAACGCATATTTTTTGTTCCTCAAGTGTAGTAGGTATCTATACTTTAAAACCTGGAAGTAAATTTTTGACTGGAATGTCTGGAAAATGTATGAGTACACTTTATCGAAGTCTGTAATCTAGTTCAACATTGTAGTTGTACGCTGCAATAGTTTACACTTTGTACTATACCAAGGAGAAATACAAATGTACTATACCAAGGAGAAATGCAAATTACTTTTATACTAGGAGTTTTAGCATATTTGGTAAATTTTTTATAAATTCATAGTGAAATAAAAAAAAACTTAACCTTGGCCATTTAGTCAAACCGTCAAGGTAATTAAAAAAAAAAAATTACGTGCAACAGTTCGCTGCGAAATCACTTGGGCTGTCCCATCAGAAACGGTAACTACGAATACCTTTCCTAGAGATTGTAGCTTTTATCTAATTACTACTAATTTTTTTTTTTTTTTTTAGATATGTATTAATGATTAATACTATCTTAATACAGTGAGCAGGGCTTAAATTTCTCTTTTAAATGTTAATTCAGTCTTTTGGCCTTTTGAAATATGTAGGGTTCAAATTTAATCGGCATCAGTTGTACAACAGATGCCTCCCTTGGCCATAAGTTATGGGGGTTGTAAGCAATAAATTTTTAATTTTGCAAATGTAACCTCCTATATTGTGAAAGAAAAGCCTGTGGAAATAATTTGAGAAAATAAAGGTTGACATTATTCGGCTTTACATTTTCAAGAGTAATTTTATTCTAATTTTATTTTCAGTTCTCATCTGCTGGGCCTGTGTTATCCATCAGAGTATGTCGTGATATGATCACTAGAAGGTCTCTGGGCTACGCATATGTAAACTTCCAGCAACCTGCAGATGCAGAGAGAGCTCTTGATACAATGAATTTTGATGTAATGAAGGTAAGGTTTTTATATATGTTAAACTGTGCTGTTTTAGTTGATTGATGGCTTACTGAAGGTGTTAGGATTTTTTAGATCCTTAGTAGTTGGCCCCACTTTTTAGCCTTTACCTTGCCTCCATTCCCTTTTCAATCTTGCTGTACAACCCCTCTCAACTTAAAAGTTGATTGCAGTTTTGAGTTTTTTTTCTTCCGGTTCATAGAGTTAGATTCCCCACTCTGCCAATGTGGAGTGGGAGGAATTTTTCTGGTGATTAAAAATTAAATTATACATAATGTCGTTTTGATCCCAAAAGCTGTAGGTCCCGTTGCTAGGTAACTACTTGGTTTCTACCCTCTAAAAATATCTAATCCTTTGGGCCAGCCCTAAGAGGGCTGTTAATCAGCTTGGTGGTCTGGTTAAACTAAGATATACTTAATCCACTTTTAGATCCTTCTCTGTGGATCTTTATCCAATCACTTCAACTCCTTTTTCACGTGCTTAATTGCTTAAATGGCTGAGAGTTCCTTGGCAGCCAAAATTTAATATTCCTCTGAAGTAAAAGTGGAAATTGAATTGCCAAGTGGAAAGCATAGGGGACATTGATATAACACTGAAATGCCTTCAATATTGTAGTTGCCATAAATTTCTAATGCACATATCGCGTCCCTGTATCTGATTTTAAAAGTACCATTCGATTTTATTGTAGAGACCAGTGGCAGGCCCACTGGTCTACGTTAGATAATAATCTTAAATTGAAATCGATTAGGCCTTCTGTTCATCCTTGGCCTCATAGCTGGATGGATAGAAGGTCTGAGATAGTTTTAGCTAGATTACGTATTGGCCACACTAAATATACTCACGGGTATCTAATGATGAGTGGAGCGGATAGGCAGGTTCCTCGCTGTTCCACTTGTCATGTGGATTTGACTGTGGTGCATATTTTGGTGGAGTGCCCTCATTTTGAAAACAATCGTAGAGCTTGTTTGCTGGGGCAAATAAAGTCTCTTGGCGATATTTTAGGTGAAGGTGCTCAGGCAGAGCAAATTATGACATTTTTAAAAAATATTGGTCTTTTTTATGAATTGTAATTTTCTCTTAATTGTTTTAGGTTTCTTGTTTGGTTTTTATGAATGAATGATTTGTATGTTAGATCGGTTGTGTGTATGTTTGCGTGTACGACAGTGACTTTTATTCTTAAAGATATATATGCGCTGAATGGCCCCTCGGCTCAGGCGCTTGGCTATGTGCCATAAATTTTATAATCTAATCTAATGTACATATCTGATTTTGACATGACTTAAGTTACTGTAGACTGTTGAATTGGACAGGATTTATGTAATTTGGTTTGTTCACTTATGATGGCAGAAAGTTTGAAGCTGCTGATGACCAAAATCAATGCTGGGGTGAATGTTTTACAATCTTTGATATTTTTGCCAGTTTTTCCAGCCAGCAGTAGAAGTAATTATCCTATTAAGGCATCAGGTTGTTAGCTATGAAAAATAAAAATATTTTAAAAAATTTTCTTATATAAACTTTTCCTTTCAAAGCTAATATTCCTTTGGCAACACACAGCATATCTGTTGTGCAAAAGCAGCTCTTCTTTCGTGGTAGTAACTTAGTCTTTGCAGGCTGATTTTTCTTGAACCTCGCTTGGGTTTTATAGTCTAGTTAACCCAGTCTGTGAGGGTTTTCATCTGATTATATAATAAAATGCTGGGTGCCAGTCAGAAATGACAATTTTAATAATAGTGACATAGTAAAATTAATTTAATCAATTTAGCATCATGACTTTTTGAGAAGTGTATTAGGCCTTACCATTGCCAGTTCTTGGCAGTTCTCTTAAACCCAGTCCCCTCTAAAATTCTTTCTGTACAATGCTTTAATGCTGAAGAGTTGAGTTTTCAAATTGCTCCCCCAAATTGGTATAGTACTTCATTTAGGTTTGCAGTAATTTTAACAGCCTTTTACCTTGCTAATTACAACAAATCATCAGTCATAATTAGAATTTTTTTAAGTACTAGTACTTAAAAAGTAAAACTAACAGTATATGCATCTCTTGATGGCAGGAAGTTATGTAAATTGCTGTATAAAAGCCAACAATGCTAAGAAAAATTCATTTTTCTAAATTTAAATGTGTGGAGCATAGAACACCATGAGAAATTTGGAGAAATTACTAAATCTGTAGAGAATTGATGATGTTACCTTGGACTAATTTCTGGCAGTGAATCTAGATCTTGTTGGTGTTGGAGATTTTTCAGTTTTAAACTTAAATGAAAATAGTAGTATTAAGCTGAAGCATTCACAGATGTAATGTCCTTTCTGTGGTTAGTTCATTGTAAAGTTTTTTTTTTTCTCCTCCTCCTCCTCCTAACTGGTAGGGGAAAGACTTCTTAATCCCCGTTGTAATTCAGGAACCCAAACTTGATTTTCTCAAATATGAAGCTTTAATTTTTGCAGGACAATTTTCATTTTGCTGGAGGTCATGTTAATATTGAAAAATGAGTGAAATTAGGTTATGGCAGAAGGGACATTACGTTTCCTCCCAAAAGTGATTTTGGGGTTCATGTTCTTAGTATTATTTTTGTATTCCAGGGTAAGCCCATCCGTATCATGTGGTCTCAACGTGATCCATCTTTAAGAAAGTCCGGGGTAGGAAATGTTTTCATCAAGAATTTAGATAAGTCAATTGACAATAAGGCAATGTATGACACCTTCAGTGCCTTCGGAAATATCCTTAGTTGCAAGGTAAGTCTATTTAGCCATGATTTTTGTATTTGGTAATTAGTGTAAATTGAGGTTAAAAGGTTCTCACTTGACCAAGTTGTAAGATTGGATGAGTATTTTTCTATAGTAGGTGAAGCATATTCAAGTACAACATTTGTGGTTGAGCATATTTTACTAGACAGGATTTCTTGGTTTGATAAATTTTTTCCATATTTTAGGTTGCAACAGACGAGATGGGTAATTCTAAAGGATATGGGTTTGTCCACTTTGAGACAGAAGAAGCTGCGCGCAATGCTATACAAAAAGTAAACGGCATGTTGCTGAACGGTAAGAAAGTGTACGTAGGAAAGTTCATCCCAAGAGCTGAACGTGAAAAAGAACTGGGAGAGAAAGCCAAACGCTTCACTAACGTGTATGTCAAGAACTTTGGCGAAGATTTGGATGATGACAAGCTCTACGAGGTATTCAGTGCTTTTGGCAAGATTAGCAGTCACAGGGTTATGGTTACTGATGATGGAAAGAGCAAAGGATTTGGTTTTGTTGCCTTTGAGGAACCAGAAGCTGCTGAGAAGGCTTGTGAGGAATATAATGGCAAGGAATTGAATGGGAAAATCATTTATGTTGGGAGAGCCCAGAAGAAGGGAGAACGTCAGGCAGAGTTGAAAAAGAAGTTCGAGTTGCTGAAGATTGAGCGCATGAACAGGTACCAGGGAGTAAATCTTTACATCAAGAACTTGGATGACTCTATTGATGACGAACGTCTGCGAAAGGAGTTCTCTAACTATGGTACCATCACTAGTGCCAAGGTTATGACTGAAGATGGTCGATCCAAAGGATTTGGCTTTGTTTGTTTCTCTACCCCTGAAGAAGCAACTCGTGCTGTCACAGAAATGAATGGCCGTATTCTAGTAAGCAAACCCTTGTATGTAGCACTTGCCCAGCGCCGTGAGGACCGTAAGGCCCATCTAGCTTCACAGTACATGCAGCGTGTTGCTGGCATGCGCATGCAGCAAATGGGACAGATGTTCCAACCTGGTGGCACCAGCTATTTTATGCCAACCATGCCACAAGCTCAGCGCTTCTACTCGCCACAGATGGCACAAATCAGAGCTACTCCTCGTTGGCCTGCTCAGCCAACAGCCCAAGTGCGTGCAGGTGCTCAAGCCACTACGACCTTCCCTATGCAAGCTGCTCCATTCAGGACAGCACCCCGTCAAGCTCAGCCAGGTCCTCGCAACGTCAGACCCATGGCAGCTGCAGCTGCAGCAGCTCAGCAACAACCCATTCCCAACCTGCTACAAGCAGGTCGCCCAGTGGCCCCCAACGCAGGCGGTGTTCCTCCTGCAGCAATTTCCAATGCTGCCCGTGCTTCCAACTACAAGTACACAAACAACATGCGCAACCCTCCTGCAGTTTCAGGTGGTGGCCCAGCTGCTGCAGCTGCTGTGGCTCCTGTGGCTCAGCCAGCTGTCCACATCCAGGGTCAGGAGCCACTCACTCCATCCATGCTTGCTTCTGCCATGCCTCAGGAGCAGAAACAAATGCTTGGAGAACGTCTCTTCCCACTCATTCGGGAAATCTACCCAGAGCTTGCGGGTAAGATCACTGGAATGTTGTTGGAGATTGACAACTCTGACCTTTTGCATATGCTTGAGGATAGGAACTCGCTCAAAAATAAAGTCGAAGAGGCTGTTGCTGTGCTTCAGGCCCACCAGGCTAAACAACAAGTTGCTGCCGTCGTGGCTGCTCAGAAGAAGGAAGACGTTTAAATAGTAACTAACAATGGAAGATAAGCAGCCTGTAGTTGTCATTTTATTTTCTACAAGGTTAACTTTTTATTAATATGTGCCCAATCATTGGAGTGTTTTACTAATTTGGTTTATTTTACAAAGGTCTAAGGTTTATAAATGGCCAATGATTATTTGCACACTGTTAACTCCAATTGATGAGGCATAATCATTTAGCTTGACCGCAACCACGTGAACAGTCTTTTGTCAAGGTAGGTGTCAGTATATATAAATATAAAAAACCTAAAAAAAATTGCAAAATGAAAAAACCTATATTAAAGCCACTAGTTGGTTATAATGTAGCTAAAGTTCATTATAATGCAACATGGCAAGTCAGAACATCAATCATGGTAGAATAATGAAAGGGAGTACTTTTTTTTTATGTTCCGACATGCCTACTTTTATAAGGTGAAAGTGATAAAATTTTATAAAAATATAAAGACAAAAAATGCTCTCACGGGCAAAAAATGAACCCATAACATTTCCTCTCAATAAAATCTAAAAAAAATGTAAACAGTTGTGCTAAGATTATAGATTGGCAATAAATAAAATACTTCTGTTTCTACAACCTAATTAGGTATTTTTTTTAACCTAGGGGATTTTTTGATACATACCATTATTACAGTAATAGCAGAGATGTTTGCTCGATCATACTAGCTACCAGGGTTTTGCTTAACGTGTTTAACATTCAAAGAAATATCTGACTATTTTTTAATTGCTCATGTAGTACCAAAAGCTTCATGCTATAAGTAGACCTTGCAAAGGGGTGAGCTAATTTAGTGATTGTCCTATAAAGTCTGTAATATATACCTGGGTTTTAAAGAAACCAGCTAACTTGTTCACTTCAGGACTGTCTTTGGGCACTCCTTTTGTGTTGTGTAATGTGCCCAATTATGTGAATGTGATTAACTTATATAGACATTGAGTAATTTTTTTTATGAATTACTGCATTCATCATTTTTCCAATTAAGGTGGTTTTTAGGTAAGCTCATTGTTTTTATATGAAATGCAGACTACTACTGCTTGAGATTTTATGGTGTAACACTAATCTATTCGAAGATTATGCATTGTTACTTTTGACATATTCAACATGTGTAATGGAAAATTCAGGTGTGCTTGTAAACTTTCATCATGCTATTTATACAAAGTAACAATTCTCGTCAGGGATATGATTTGCTGTAGTACAGAAACTACAGCTAGGGAGTAGACACCAGGAAAAACATAAACGGGACATTAGTATTTATACAGATGGTTGAAAGTCGAAGGAGGGTGTAGGCTATGCTGTAGTAACAAAAAATATAAAGTGGAAAAATTCCTAAAATATGCTCTATTCACTGCAGAGATAAATGCTATATTAGAGGCTATAAAACATACCATTATTGTGGGAAAGGCAAACGATGCCTTTGTAATATACACGGGTTCTTACGGTGCATTAGAATCCCTAAGACAACGTTTCTCATCCCGTAATTGAAGAAATAAGGGAATGGATAGAGATTATAATATTACGGAAATCTATAAATATAAAAAACTTGGTTCCCTTTCCATGTGGGCATGAAGGGTAATGAGGTGGACAAAAGCCAAAAAGGAGGGTATTAAAAGTATGTATATATATATATATATATAAAAAAAAGCTTACAATGACATCAAAACAACAACAAATGAATAGTCAATCAAAATGGGAATAAGAATGGCTAGAATTAAATCCTAAATTAAATCTGTAAAACCTTGTAATAGACGACAATGTCAAAGAAGAGAAGATGTCCTATTGACAAGATTAAGAATAGGACATACTTAACACATATTTTGTTGCAAGGCGAGGAAAGACGGGCCACTTACTGTGACCATTGTCGTACTTGCTAACTAAATGCAATAAAGAAAACTAAGATCCAACTATATATATAATATATCACTTGAACTATTGGGAGAAAATGCCCCACTACAAAATACATATAGTAAATTATCTCGGACATAAACCTGCTTTATGTCATATAACAAGTCTTATAATTTCATAGTTATACAGTAAGCGCTGAATGGCCTTTGCTGCCCCAGTGCTTGGTGTTACACCTAAACTTTATAAAACCAAACCAAACCAATCCTTAAAACATTAATTTTTGTCTCGGGTTGTATCAACAGATTGCAGTCCGCAACCAAATTGAAACCAGTGAAAGTGCAACTGCTAGAAATGTTCAACATCCTCTACTTGTAGGCATCAAAGCACAGTGGTGTGGTTGGTATTGGGTCTGCCTGCCGCCTCGTTGGCCGTGAGTTCGATTGTCGGGCATTCAATTGTGGGGTCAGAGATGTGTATATATCTGGTGATAGTTCATTCTCAACGTGTGGTTTGGAAACCGCATAAAGCATTGGTTCCGTTGCTGAATAACCACTGGTTCTATTCAACTTAAAAACACCATACAAATAAAACTTGTAGGTATGAAAGGCACTCAAAATGCTAACAGGAACCATGTTGAAAGTGTGACAATTGTCCTTTATCCTCTTAATGTCTACTATAAAGCAATCTCAAAGACTGGAATGGAATGGTAAATCAAAAATATTTTGTGTTGAATCTAAAGTAGTAAATACTTTGTAGTATTACTGTGCCTTGTCACTGAACTGGCTACGCTACTGTGACTTTAGGGTACTTGATGAAGAATGAAAATCGGACCAGTATGTCCCTGGTTAATATTTGCGACAGTTACCAAGTTTTCAAATGGTCTATAAACCTTCCAATGATAGTACTTTTGTATCTGTGAGAGGAAAGCTGCAAGCTTAAATATAGGAGTGTGTTCGGGCCAAGCTGATTTGGTTACTGATGCTCACTGACAAGATAGCCAAGTAGTAACAGGTGGAGGAGTTTGGTTTGCTCCATTGATTTTGTATGTATGGGTGGTTGGGATGGAAAATAATTGAAGTAGAAATGTGCTCAAGGTTGTGATGTCCCTTAACTATCTCAATGTTTGCTGTTTTCTTTATAGGGGAAAGTATCCAGGGGAACTTCACAATGGGTGGAGGAAGTTATTACCCTACCAATGGCAGAAATTAATCTCAAACTGGAGTAGGCCTAAGAAGACCTGTATCTATGGGAAGTAATTTAACTTCCCCTCACTCCAATGAGTTGTATATAATAGCTGTGACACTTCACTTCCACGCCTGTTAATTGCTCGTTTCCCCGTGCTATACAGTCTAGATGTCCCCATTTTGCCTGTTGCTCAGCCTAAAGGCCTGTCCACACGATCGGGCCTGATCGGCGGACTTCCCCTCTAACGGGCACACTTGATGGGCAAACCGTCAAATTGCCCGATGGGTCTTGTAGCAAAATCACCATGGTGGTACCCGATGGCTTGAGCTTCGACCCTGGCAGACGTACGTGAACCATATACATTTCTTCTACTGAGCCATTATTTGCACCATATTCTTTTCTTTTTCATCACACACAAAGCAATTATCATGCTACACTATCTTCTTCTTTGCGGTAGGCACCATGTTTATCGTACCGCACTGAACACACTACTGGCATCGTCGGGCACGCCCACCTCTCCATCGCCTCACCCGTGTGGACAACATTCACGGATAAGTCCGCCAGAATTTGCCCGTCAACCCTGGAGCACACCGATCAGGCCCGGTCCTGTGGACAGGCCTTAAGACCCTGTCCTCACGAGTCACGGTTGAACTTTGCTCGATGTGACGTCAGAAGTGCAGTTACAACCGAAAAGGAGAAGTTCACTCTCGACGTGATTCGGAAGTCACGTAAAGCCGTTGGTCCCATTGCTGAACAACCACTGGTTCCATGCAACGTAAAAACACCATACAAACAAACAACCGAAAAGGCTCTGACGTCAATCGCTTCCGATGTCACATCAAACACAGTTCATTGAGCCGTGTGGACGGGGCTTAAAAAGATGCCGAGAGTTCCCTGGCCATCTTGACTTGTTGGAAAAGCCTTCCTTCATTGCCCACTTTGAGCATTTAGCTGTGGCCAAAAGCAGATCTGTTGTTCTTGATGCTGACAGGTGACTCGTAATGTTGCCATTGTTGCTATATTTGTTATTCTTGGTGTTATGTTTCCCATACATTCACTGACCCTTACCTGAACTGTTAAAGACTTGTGTGTAGAGAAAAAGATGAGTGCGAGTTATGGTAAGAACAAGGTTAAATAGGTTTCTGCTTCCTTGTGGGCCTCTTTATCCTAAACACGTGTTCATCCTCCTCCACTCTTGCACCAGCTTCACATTATATAATCTTCAAACCACAGAAAAAATAGCTTGGAAGTCTTCTCTAGGAAGTCTCGTCAAACTTGTGGGTGCCATTATTTCTCGAAGAAGGGTGATGGACATCTCTCTTTCACAGGACTGGTGGTCTGGGGTGAGTATGGACACCTTAGTCCATAAGCTTGGCAGAGCTGGTTGTTTACCCAGGCTACTTGTGAAAGCAGGTCTCACTTGGACTCCCTGTGTGAGCTGTCTCCCTGGACGTACAGCAGGAGGAGCACACCCTGTGGTTTTTGACTCCCAGTTCTGCATGATTAGCTTTGGACATGTAATGGCACAAACTGTTCGACCACTAATGCTCAAAACCAGCCCTGGCTCATATGATTACTTGTGCATGGTACCAAACACGTTCTTACTAGGTCGACCACAATCTATTACAGTTGAAGAACACGGGTCTTCCTGTAGTGTTAATTCAACCTTGGTTCTTCTTAAGAGCCTAAGAGGGATGAGTCAGTAAGTTCTGCATCTGCTGAAACATTCTTCACTGCCCTTGTTGTTGGCGGGTAATTAAATTCCTGGAACTTGCAAGCAAGAGAGAGATATTTTAGGGGTAAATCCCTTTGTGATATTTTGGGAGATGAAGCAGATATTTCTGCTCTCATCTCCTTTTTAAAGTCCATAAACATTTTTGAATAACATTTAATTATTTTTTATATATCACATCATAGATATATATTTATTTATTAAGCATTTTCTTCATTAATTCATTCATTAGTCATATGGTAATTTATCTATGATCCATTTTCTTCATACACTTATTAACTCATTTATAATGTAATTTATTTACTTTCCATTATGGCGCTGAATGGCTTCTTTGGCCCCAATGCCTGGGCTTTTGCCCTAAAATCCATCAACAAGAGAGCCCTACAACTTTGAAACTGCAACAGGATAAGTTGAATAGGCACCTCCAAAAGATAATGAGGTCCATTATCATTTGGGGTAGGTAGACTCATCAACCGGACAAAGAGCCTACCACTGAAGCAGCTTCAATGAAAGGATTTTTTGGTATAGCCCAGCAAAACCATGAAGTCGGTTGCCATGACTAACTTCCAGTGAACCTCTGGCTTGTTGATTTGGGTCTTATCCTATTTGGGGTGTCCTCTAAGGATGATATGAAGTTCTGAATGCGGCTGTTGTCACATGGAATGGTGCTAGCCAGATTTCAAAGGTGTGTGAACCTATGGGCCAGCTTAGTTTTAGAGGTGTTATGCCATCTGAGGCCTTTTCTTTAGAAAGACAACATTGGTTATTCCCAAAGGAAGTCAGTAGTGTCTTTTTCCTTTATGTAGAGGTTTCAGCCCAGGTTTAGTTTAGCAGTCATCTTCAGTTGTGGAAAACCATCTGGTATTAATTCAAGAATGTATGTGTAGAATGCTTTAGGGCCACTAACTCTTAAGTAGGTATTTGGGAAAATGAAGTAAAGGAAGGAACTTGAGAGGTTCCCCACCTACTGTACAGGCAGCCAATGACATTCTAATGTGCTCTTTCCTTCTCTGTAATTTACTCTGTCTGCTGGATTCACATCTGGCCTAAGCCTTCATCTGTGCAATTTTTCCATTATTATTGGGTCTTCATACTGGTTTTCAGCATTTTATGTCCCCATCTAATCTGGCTGTCTGTTCATCTTCCCTTCTCATAACATGTCCAGAGGATTTCTCAGTCCATTTTCCAGCCACTGGACTGTATTTCCTCAATTCCTCTTTTGTAATATCTTCCCACTCTGTCACAGCTATGAATTTTAGCATTCTGGTCATTCACCGCTTTACAATCAACATTTTCTCTGCCAGTATTCGTATCTCCACTGCATGGAGTAATACAAACATTATACATGCATCATAAGCTTACACACTCAGCTATACGTACGCACTGCTCTTTCTCCATGTGTTTTGCAAAGTTGAGCAAATACAGAAACTTATTTCCATTTTATTTTACAACATTTATCATGACCTATGATAAGTCATACATACAGTTTTCAACCATATACGCTCAGTCCATGCGTTAATTTGATGAAATTAAGGCTATGAAGCCTAGAAAGAAACGGAGCTGGATTGTTGAACAACAAGATAAAGAGATCCAGCAAATAGATGGAGTATAAGGATCTAAAGGTGGAACTGGGAGGAAACTCCATAGGTTCATTAAGACTTAAGAATGCAGGAGGGAATGGAGGTAAGTAAAAGGCTAAAAAAGTGGATGATGCTAAGGGTCAAGGGACTCAACAGACACACTTCAGTCATGCCTACAGTGCATCATATGAGGAGCAATGATGGCCCCCCCTCGCCGAACGGGTCAGTCCATGCTAAATGGTTTTGGATTTACTTTGAATGAAAGATCTCTTGTGTGAAAGACGTTGACTTCTCTGAAGGTAAGGGGTAGACTCGCACTATAGTAGGTAATGTTAAAACCACGACCTTACAGCCGATGGTAAGCCTGCCTGATGCCTCCTTTCCTAATAATAATTGTCTGTGGATGCTTTCAGTGACCCTTTGTAGCTTCATTACCATAACCATGACTCCCGTTTTCCTTGCAGAGGTGGTATTAAACCATGCTGTAACATCAATACATTGTATGTTGACTAAAGAGTGCTGAATTTCCCCTCCGTGAATATTGTTTATCTGATTAGACGATGTTTCTTCTGCTACAGTTTTTTTTTCAGGGGAAACTTCTAATATACTGTACACCACACTGACAGGCTCTAATCGATTTATATAGTATTTGCCTAGGCCTAGGGCTTCATACGTCAATTTTCCGGCCTCGTAACCTTCAATCCTTAACACTAATTAATCTTCCCAAATATCATTATCGTCTGTGATCCTCCAGCCATTTGTTTTAACTTTCCCTGGCCACCCTATGTTTGGGAGCTCAAGACCTTGGGGTATAGACGCATACGTGCCCTTCTCTGTTTGAACGTAGCCTGAACTGTGTGTTTTGTTGCCACATAGGGGTTGAATGTGGCATACAAGATCACTTCTTTGTCTTCAAGTTTGCCCATTCCTAGTAGGGGTCATTGTTTCCTGTCAGCCTTCTCCACCTTCCCTTGTACAATGCATCTTGACTTCTTAGACCTATAGTACCATTGCGTACAACAAGAGCACCCTAGGTGTATATTTTCTATTCAAATACGTGGATTGAATGTTGTAAACACTAGGACTGTAAATTCATTTTATTCTAAATCAGCTGTTAATTTGAAGAAAAAATCTATTGTTGTTAGTTGAAATCGACGGATTTATTAATATTGTACGATGGAGCTGAATATCACCACATTTAAGTGAACAGGATTTTCATCTTGACCCAATATCCCAAAGTAGGTTTGGTTTGACTGATTATTCAATTTTCTCTCCACAATTAATGTTGTGTCTGTATGTGTTATGTCTTGGGGCTAGAAACCTCATTGACCTGAGTGCAGTGCACCATCTACTCAGAACCAGACTTATCAGCTGATTATGTAATATAAGTGAATGGCAAGAATTTTTGTTTCAAGGTCGGAGGCTGAATTACCAACTCGTTATTCAATATCATTATTAACTTTCGCAGCATTACAGACGGTTACTGATTGTATAATATGATTAAGAGATATTCAACACTCGTTTGTGATTCAAAATGGATACCCAGTTTCTCACCCATATTCACTAATATAGTAAACCAGGTAACATTTAATAAAAGAATAACGAATAAGAAGTTTGAACTGATAACCAGAGAAGTTAGATTACAACTTTATCATTATATAGTATAAGATGAATACATTAAACTCTTCAGAAAATGTGAACATTGTACAATGGGCAAATTTGTTTCCTTGTCAAAGCATCTGTCTATTACAATGGGTAAAATGGCTTCCTTAGCAACACATTGTCACCTTTGAGCCGATATCTCCTAAAAGTTAATCATCTAGTGAAAATTTCTGCCGGGATTCATAAAAATTCATTACACGTTCCCGATATATCCCGCGAATGCTTTTATGCATAAACAACTCGTCATTATTGGCTCACAAAATAGGCTCTCCTTTCACTTGATTGCTTTCTGATGCCTCGTTGGGGCCCACTACTGGTCAGAACAGACTCCTAAAGGTTATTCCAAGTTTTTAAGCATTGCCTTCTGGAGTGATGGTGCTAGCCTCATAGCCCCCTTGAGGATTGGTAGTATCAAGCATATGCCTATATAGTACCAAATCTCAAATTGTTCTTGATAATCTATGAAATGGACCATCAATTTTAATAATAGTACATCACTGATTCAGCTAACGAACGATAAGGTTATCTCGTGAGGTGATGTTTAAAGGTTAAGTGTTTTTAAGCCTGTCTTTATCTGTTGTGCCTTAATTGTTTAGACTGAGACAGCGAGCCTCCTGCGAGGAAAGGCATAAAAGTTCTGCTCGACGAAACAACGAAGAAGACCGCTATGGCTTTATTCGTACTGACCACGTTTCTTCACTAAAACACTTGTTTACCAAGTCTCTCTCTCTCTCTCTCTCTCTCTCAATCCTCGTCTCTCTCTCTCTCTCCTCTCTCTCTCTCGTCATCTCATCTATCTCTCTCTCTCTCTCTCCTCTCTCTCTCTCTCTCTCTCTCTCTCTCTCATCTTAGAGAAACTGATAAATCGAGACCAAAAACTATTTTGTCTATTCATGATGAAGTGGCAGATCGCCGGTTCAAGCTTCCTTCATATTGCAATGTCATGGAGTGGCGGAGTCTGTTATAAATATGAGATGTAAAAATCAATTCCGTGGGTAATTTCACCGTTTACTTCTCCTTCGTAGCATGAGGCTTATGTGTATTCGGTTGTGATCAAATCATTTCTCGTTTCCCCCATTGAAGAGTAGCATAAGCAAGTGGAGTAACTGACATATTCACATCTAATCTCATAAACGATTGAAATTGCGGAACAATAAGAAATAAGTCAGTGTTTACTTTTAATAGTTCGAGAAATGTAGGCTACACGTTTCCCTCCCCTCCTTCCAACTCCGCGTTGTAAAGTTACCTGGCTTCGACCATTAAGCAGTCTGCGACACTGCATACCGTAATATGTGTGCACACGGCGACGAGGCGGTCCCTGCTTTATTAATCCACTTATAAGTATGACTCAGGGTTATACACACTTGGGGCAGAAATGAGAGGGATCGGCTAAGACGACTTTTATTCATGTCTACATGGTTTTTAGACTCATATCCTCGTTTGTTGTTGTCACGTTTGGGAGCGCCGGATAGAATTTCTTTTCCCTTTTATTAAAAATTATTTTCATACCTATCGTGCGTATTTTTTGGTCTACATTTGTATATACAGCTCACAGGTGGCCTGGGATTGATTAGGAGTTCTTGAGCCGTTTAAACCACCGAACTTGCACTGATATAGTGATATTAACACATTTCAAGCGTTAGGCTATAAATACTTTCAACGTATCCTAGCTACCAAGCCATACACAGAATTGAGTTCGTTAATCAATGAAGATCGGTTAAATTCTGATATCACATAGTATATTGCACTTCGGCCGGGTCTGAAAAAAAAATATTATCATCAATTAGGACCTGTCCTAAGGAGACAGAAGTTGAATGGGATATTATACTCTTCATATCTGATTAAAATTATTACAGCCTATCTGTTTGACAATCGTTCTGGAATAATAATGTAATGACAGAAAATAGGTAACTATCAGACCTTACACTCCCCTCACATATATATGTGTGTTGTGTGCCTAAATAGGGTGTAACACACACACGCACACACACACACACACACACACACACACACACACACACACACACACACACACACACACATATATATATATATATATATAATATATATATATATATATATATATATATATATACGTGAATATTATATAGACATAAGTATGTGTGTGTGTGTGGTTTTTGCATAAAATTTTAAGTATATACATTTATTCCTGACGAGAAATCCCCTTGAATTCACAAATCATCTAAATATCTGAATGATAACGAGGCATTGAAATTTATGATAATGGACCAAGGTGTGTAATTAAATCTAAATAAAATATTTAAAGAAACAAAATCGAGAGGAGATAAAACAAGCAAATCAAACTAAATAATTTACAAGGGAAAAGAGAAAACAAAATGAGAGAAACGTGTGCTAATGTTATAGGATCAAGACGAGTAAGCAGACATTTAAATAAAATAAAAATATAAAAAATAGTGTCGAGAGGCGATAAAAATACAAATCAAACGAAAGAATATAGAAGAAAAGAAAAGGAAAACATAAAACGCGTGTATGAGAAACCCCACAAAAATCCTCCTCCGGAATCAGCTGCTTCGCATCCGCGGCCGTCCGGGAATCCAGTGTCAGTAAGAATGAGGTTGATAGAAGGTGTAGCGGGAGGACAAGTCTGCCATTCGTGATTCTTTCTTCAATTCGAGGACGAGCAATCGGGGGAAGATGACCGTGCAGCGGTATTTGACTCCCGAGCAGCTGGTCGGGTTCGAAAATTACAAGGTAGGGGCAGGAATCGGGGCTCCGAAAAGGGAGGACCCTTGAGCCGTCGTCGGCATTTGTTTTGGTTTGGGCCAGATTTGGTGCCCTTGCGGTGGGATATGTGGGCTGGGCCTACCCACTGCTCGAATAGGCTTTAGACAATGAAGATTTGGCCTTCTGATTTCCCCTCATTTCTTTTATGCTTTGCCCTGTAGTGGTAATTTGACAAAGCTGCTCCTTTTTCTGGGCCTACTGACCTCGCATCTCGGCCTGAGTCTCGCCAGGCTGAATTGACCTTTCGTTAAACGTAGCCCATAGGTCTGCCGTAGCCAAAGCCTATTAAATAATTTTATATTATGCATTTAAAGCGGTAAAATCATTTGACTTGTCGATTTCTGTACATAGATGAGGAAACCAACAAATGACCTTTGGTAGGCTACCTAGCCTAGTAAATTAAGAATAACCCCTTTGCAAAACATGACCTTTAGGCCTGCTATAGCCTAGACGTATTAAAATGAGTGTTTTAATGCATTTACTTAAAGAAAAATAATAATTTGTTTCTGTGCATAAGAAATGACGACCCCAAATACTATAGGTAACATACACTGTTTTGCCTTCATCAAGCTTAAGTTTCTTTGCCGACATTCACTTTTTATATAATTTGTTGTTGCATCAATTTCACTAATGGCTTTTTCTACCATTTCGAGAGGAAAACAGAACTTAGTATCATCAGCATACGGTGTATAGCCTAGCTAACTAACCTTGTGCTACCTTGGGGCACTCCTCTAGTTAGCCCTTTCTTTTCAGATTTCACATTTGATATAACCACTGTAACCTTCCTGCTTTCTAAGTAGCTTTTGTTCCATTTGAGTACATCATATTCAGTGGTTGCTGCTCTTAGGTCTTCAAGCAGCAGATTATGGTTAACTGTGTCAAATGCTGCACTTAGATCGAACATAACCAGGATACCGCATTTTACACTTGCCGGCATTGTTTATCATAATTGTAATTGTGTACAATGTAGTTTCTGTCGAGTGGTTTTTTCTGTAACGCTGACTGATCATAAGGTATAATGTTGAATTGCTTCAAGTGTTTCCACATTTGTTGGTGAACTACATTTTTATTTTCTTTTTCTTAGCTTCACAATATTCAGATAAACCATTTGGTATTTCCTTTAACTATTACTTGCCTTGTCATTTCTGGACATTTTTTGTTGTAGTTTGATGCTAATACAGTGGACCCCCGTATTCACGTTCTCTGGATTCGCGGACTCACTTATTCTTAGATAGTACTGTACATGGGCAGGATGAGAAATTGAGCAGTGTGCATGCACGTTCAAAGGAAGGGTATGTCGTAAAACTATTAATGATTGTATATTTCTTTTATTTGTGTTAGCTATGTATGTATTGCATTTATTTATCATAACGTGAAAATTTAGAAGGAAGGATCTTAGATAAGAATGATTCTCTCCAATTGAATAATTTGGAGGAGGTGGATTTTCCCCTGGGAGCTTAGTTTAGTTGGGATGTTATAATTGTTAATATTAATTCACTAATTGCTGTATTATGAAATTTATGCTATTATATAAGTAACTTACTTAGTAATTACTAAGCTAATAATTTCTTGCCTCAGCAGCTAGAAGATTAAAATATTTGTGGGTAATGCTTCACAATTTAGTGCAGATGGGAATAACAAGAGCTACTAGCAAGCAAGCAGACCACTTCATTCTAGTTCTGCCATGGTGAAGAATTATTGCTTATTTCGAGTAGCCTTAAAACTTTCAGCATTCAGGATTCAGGACAGTATATTATTGTTTTGTTATACAGTCATACCCCCACGTACGAAAAATCCAGGTTACGAAGGCAAAGACAAATATTTTTTTGCTTCTGTGTACGAAAATAATTCGGGTTGCGAAAGGGTGTACTGTAAAGTCAGAGATTCGCTTGGGCCGCCAAGAACAATTTTTTTCATGAAACTTACCTGTCAGATATATATATAGCTGTATTCTCCGAAGTCCGACAGAATTTCAAAACTCCCGGCACACGCAGTGGTCGGCCAGGTGGTTAGTACCCATTCCCGCCGCTGGGAGGCGGGTATCAGGAACCATTCCCAATTTCTATTCAGATTTTCTCTGTCGCCAGTACTATAAACACCTGTTTTCAGTACCTCCGTCTTAGGATTTTGAAATTTCATTGCCGCTTAAGTATCCTAATTGTTTTTTGGTTTATTAACTTGGATTTGTGGCTAGGCATACGCTATCATAAATTGGTTTAAATTTGATTTTTCTTTGCATAAGATGTCTGAATCTAGTTCGGCCAGTTTCAGACTAGTTCCATTAAAAGAAGTAAACAACTTTGATTACCCTTATGAAAGATACATGCGTTTACACTTTGGGAAGTATATTGAACTTAAAAACTCGGGAGAATTGCTTAGGGAATGTCTTAAGGCGTGAGGCATCACTTGATCAAATTGAAAACAGTTTGTTTTGTACATGCAACTTCCCCGGCAGATATATACTTAGCTTATGTCTCTGACGTCCGACAGAAATTCGAATTTCGCGGCACACGCTGCAGGTATGTCAGGTGATCTACCCCCCTGCCGCTGGGTGGCAGGAATAGGAACCATTCCCGTTCTAGAACCAGATTTTCTCTGTCGCGGTAGTGTCAACATATGTTGTTGCTACCTCCTGACTTGATTTTCGTTTTTCATCGCCATCGATCTTCTGGGCTGTCTTTTGCAGGGAAGTACTGGGTCTTTGGTTCGGCATACGCTTTTATTAACTTTTTAATGAATTTGGCTTCGAAAATTTCGAAGAATATATGACGTGTAACTACCGAAATTTTCGGTAGACACTCACATAGTTTGCAAGAAAGGGAAATATTAATATTTATTCATTAATATGTGTAATAAGTGTTAGAATTGATTGAGGAAATATACTGACTTCCTACTTTAGGGAGTCAGTAAAGTATGTAACTAGATACGTTTCTTTTAAAAGTTTTTTAGAAACTCGTACTAACGAGCAATTAGAGTATTAACAGTACTAGTAGTGTTGCATCCTCATCACCTCTTACTTCGCAGAAACTTCAAATTCATAATTGCAATTTGAAGACAAGGATTGTGGCTCAAAATGCGAGCTATTGAAAGGTAAGAAGTGATTACTAGTGTTCCCCATTGCAGTGGAGGGTGCGTATGATCGGCTCTGTCTCGCTCCCAGGCCTAGACCTCTTTCAAGCTCCCAAGCCCAGGGGAGAAGGAATGTCGAAAGCCGTAAGGAGGTTTCAGAGAATCCCCACCGGTCAGGCGTCCCCTCGGCAGGTTCTGTAGAGCGTCCCAGACTGCCAAGGATAGCCATTGAAAAGGCATCCTTAAAAAAAAGTGCGTCTCTTCATCTTACATCCGAAAAGACAAAGAATGTATATGTTTTGATTAGCTAGCGAGTTCTCTGAAAAACTAAGAGAACACTGAGCAAGAGCCAGCCAGGAACTTAGGAAGCCGCGTTCCAGCAAGCTAGCGTGAGCCACGTTTCCAACAGCCAGCAGAGCCGCGTTCCAGAAAACAGACTAGCGCGAGCCGCGTACAACCAACACGCGAGCCGCGTTCTAGCAACTGAGCGCGAGCCGCGTTCTAGAAAATTTTTCTTGGCGCAAGGCGCCTTCAAAGAGACGAAGCGCCAGCCTGGCGCAAATTGCGCCAGAAAAACAGACGGCTAGAGCAAGGAGCCTTATAGTACAGTGGCAATCAGAAGGATCCTTCCATTGAACGTTTCCGGGCAAGAGGCTCTTTCTAAAAGGGGTCTAGTAGGCGCTCGGAACTATCAGGGCGCACGGGACCTTCCACGCAAGCGAACGTTCCAGGAGCGAGTCTCCTTTCTAGCGTGCGGAACATTCCAGGCGCGCGGAACTATCCAGGCGCTAGGCGCAAGGAGCCAGGCGCCAGAATATTCCAAATCTTCTTATGACAGAGAGGTCAGTCGCGAGGCTCCTCTTTGAGTTTTTAACTTGAGCAACTTTCTCCTGGCAAAGGTGCAAGATGTCGCACAGGCGGCCGTCGCGTTTGTCAGAAGGATTCTGATACTAAGAGAAGCCATTTTTTCATTATTCAGAAGACTCCTGTGTTTGGCAGTTCCTCTCAATGCGTACTCTCTCCTTCATTCAAGCTCTTCCCTCGTTATGAAGAGGCAAGAGCTTTGGGAGTTTTTCTTATAAGAATCTCATCGACGTTTGGGTATGATGGCGGATAGGAAATATCTACTTCCTTCCGTAAACCCTACAGATGAACAGGAATTCCGTCTCTTCCGCGATTTATGAGGAAATCACGAAGATTTAAAGAGTTCCTGGATTACCTTCCTTCCTTAAGGAGATATATATACTCTTTCTATCATTCTATTAACGAAAAGAACGAAGACAGTAAAAATTTTTCCTTTCTCTATCTGCCTCGGCAGGGAAAGAAGGTAGTAATCTGCTGTATGAGAATACGATACGGCAAATCACACATACCGTAGTTACTTCTTTGCAGAGCAACTCAATTACCAGTATCCTTCCAGGAATTTCCTAGGAAGGACTACGCTTAAAGGGATTGTTAAGACAACACCTACTTAGCTTCTAGATTTATCGAAGTCTTGTTTCGCTTAAATGGAGTAGCTGGCAACTCTGGAAGAGTAAGGCCAGACGGCTAACGGAGACTGCTATCGCGCCGGCCTTAGAGACCAACGCAGTAACATGTAGGTGTCGGTTATGAGTGGTTGGTTACATGTCTCTCTCCTGCGGGATGGAATAACTAACCGTGTCTCTCCCCTACAATCGCGGTTTTAGCCTCGGATTGAGGGGATAGTTAAGCAAACAAATAAAATATTGTCTGCCTTTTGCTAAGAAGCTTTCAATAAGAAAGATATAACAACATTTCAATGCTGTTTACCGTAGGTAACATTATTAAAGGATTCTAACGCAGCGGAACTCTATATTATATGATGCTCTCATGCTTACGAAAGCATGGCTTATTAGAGTACATGCTTAGTGAGAAGATGAATGTAGTAGAAGAGAATTCACTTTAAGACTACGGTATGGTCAAGTCTTATGCACATACCGAGGTTAACTACAGAATTCCTAGTATCCTTACAAAGGTTTCCTAGATTAATGCTGTTTACCACAATGTGACAGTATTATAAAGGATTCTAATACGGCAGAGCACGATATAATATAATTCTCTCATCCTTTCGAGAAACGCACACAACCTTTTTAGAATCGGATATTGCTCAAGAGAAGATGGGTGAGTCGGATGGGAAACATTCTCTTAGTGGCAGAAGTTGTTTCCCTGAATGGACTATACTACGCATATAAAAGTTTTTTCCTACTAAGAACGGAATTAACACGTGAAGGATGTCGGGTACCATAAGGGCACAGATGTTCTGGCACATAACCTTAAAAGAACTAGAAGGAAGCGCCAGCCTGGCGCAAAGCGTCGGAAGCGCCAGCCTGGCGCAATGCGCCAGAAGCACCATCCTAGATATTTTCTCGTTTTAGCGAGTTATTAACCTTAGAGTCCAGTAGTGGTTGGTTTGGTGTTTGCTTCTCACCTCGGTGGTCGCGGGTTCGATTCTCGGCCATTCCATTGAGGAGTGAGAGATGTGGATTTCTGGTGATAGAAGTTCACTCTCGACGTGGTTCGGAAGTCACGTAAAAACACCATACAAACAAACAAACAAACCAGTAGCCTATCGGAGGCTCGGTAACGGCAAGATTCGTTCCTGATTTCGTTACCCATTTAATCGGAAAGGGGTCGCTTACAGGGAATGATGAAATGATTTATTTTAATCACTTTGGCCAATTTCACGACACTCTCATATCGCAAAGAGCATCGAGAATCTCTTTTTTCGCCCCTGTTCGCGTTAACAAAAGAGAACCTATTTGGGAACAGACACGGAACGTAACGATCCTTAAAGGTTCGATGCCAGATTTTGCATGTCCGTGAGAACCTTCTCGATCGAAGATAATAACTGTTAACGTATGTCTAGCATTTATTGAAGAGAGTTTTGAGAGCCTGCGGAAAGTCTTCTTCATAGATCTCTTCGCTAGGTAGAAGACGAACAGGCTTCCTATAGACTGCTTCCTTTTCCTCGAACCAAGAGAGGTAGCAATATACGACATCTTTAATTTAAAGAAGGGGAATAAACTTTAGTCTTTTTTCCCCTAGTTATAAATTCTTAACTGATATTAAGATAAATGGGCGTCAAAGGAAGAGAGGTTGGATTCACAGAAGTCACGTTCTTCTCACAGCATGTTTCGTAAGGCTTTTCCAAGAGTATCTGGATATTCTATCAGAATCTATTATAAATAGACCTGAAAAACCTCTCCACTCTGAGTCTTTCCGCGTGCAGACTGACCAGAAGTGGACATGAATGAGAGGATTTTTCAAGGTAAATGACAATAGTCATGGCTAAGACATAGAATTGCTGCAGATCGTGCTAGATGGAATGAGGAAACTGTCCTCTTCCGATACCTCTGTGAACCACATAGCGAGGTTCTTTCTTCACTTTCAGAGGGAAGAATCACCTAGGTATATATCTGCTATCAAAGAACGCAGTAAAAGGTTATACTCTGTCTCTACAAGTGGAATTAGAGATAACAGAAGATTAAGATCTTCGGGATCTTATACGATATCGCAATACGACAAAGAGTAGGATATCATGTACTTCGAATGGGATCTTTTTGTGGCCACAGATTCAGTGTTCCGACAAAATGGAACTGCTCCTCATCAAACTTCTTTGAGAAAGTTTATGAAGGAATTCTTTGTTTCTCTTAGCCCTAAACGACCAAGAAGACAAGTGAATTTTTTGTGCATGGGAATCTCGCATCAGATTCAATGGAGACTCGGCAATGGGTTCTTGCCAGCATAGTATGTATGGCAAAAGAACTAAAACCCTCTATTCTTGACGCAACGCTTTCAGATAGAAGTTTCGTTGCCCAGGCAGGGTACTTACTTTTTCATTTACAGAAGAAGAGATGGTTTAAACGTTTGCCTACAGTGTCTTCGGGGTGCGATGAGGGCTCGAAATGCTTCCCAGAAGGTATTCAGAAGGATACAATAAGAGCTAGAAATCAGGGTTCCGCCCAATTTCAGCTCGGAGTCTCCTTCGACTTCCAGACTCCTTCCCTTCCTTCGGGCAAGGATAGGGAAGATTCTGCAACGAGGAACCTCATCAACATGTAAGAAGGGATCTCGTTAGCAAAGGAAGTATTCACGAAGGATCCTCCTCGGAGGAAGACTCTTCTCTCGTATTGTTAGATATCCTGTTTCCGTATACTGGATGTATGCTGGACTTACAACTCACCTCCCCTTGCCAGGGGCCAAAAGATCAAAGGGGAAGAATTTCTTCCACCCTTCTCCAGTCTCCTGATAGACTATGTGGTTGTTCAGGACTCTCGGACAATGTAGCGCCAGCCAGGCGCCAAATGCCAATACAGGCGAAAAACGCCAGGGGCGGACAGTTCCAAGGAACTCTGTCATGGTCGGATACTGAGAAGGAGCGGGCCTCCAACCTGGCGCAAATGCGCCAGAGGCGAACAAATCGGACAGATATAAGAGTGTCCGATGTGGACTCGCCAGACAGCCTAGAGACTCTTCAAGCTCGAAGCTCCAGCAAGTGTGGAGGAGCCAAGCCAGGCGCGAGGCGCCAGCCAGGCTCTAGGAGCCAGCCAGGCTCTAGAAGCCAGCCAGGCTCCTTCAAGGCTAGGCTCCAGTCAGGATTGAGGATCCATCCAGGCGCAAGGCTCCTTCCAGTAAAGAGAAACCTAAAGCTCTGTCATGTAAGAGGGCTAGTCCCATTGATATGATACAGGTAAGGCTCTGCCATGTAAGTGGGTCAGCCCCCATTGGCACGATCCGAGAAGGCTCTGTCGTGTAAGCGGGCTAGCCCCCATTGACATGATCCAGAAGGGTTTGTCAGTCATAGGTCCCTACCTTGCTGAAACTCTTGAGGCATGCAGACTCATAGACAGTAATCATGAAGTCTTCTGCCAAGCTCCAGGCGCAAGGCGCCAGCCAGACGCAAGGCTCCAGCCAGGCGCGAGGCGCTAGCCAGGAGGGAGGAGCCAATCAGGCGCCAGCCAGGCGCGAGGCGCCATCCAGGCGCGAGGCTCCAGCCAGGCTCTAGGCGCCATTCAGGGGCGCAAGGCTTTCCCAGCCAGGCGCGAGGCGCTAGACAGGCGCTAGGCGCCTGCCAGGCTCCAGGCGCCTGCCAGGCTCCAGGCTTCACGAAAGAGATCTATATCAAAGAATGCCCTGGCCTTCTTTGAGACAATGTGATCTCCTAAGCACTTGACAAGTGCATGATGATTCCTTCAAACAGCTGAGAATTAAAAAGCGCATGAAGTGCGAGCTTTTTCTGAATTCTTGTTCATTTTTCCTTAACAATATGTCATAAGGACATATTAGCTGTCACATACGGGAGATGCAACTCTGTGTTGACTTCCCATATCCGAAGGATGTCAAGATAACCTATGAGAGATCCTTCTCTCTTGGTTGATACGTGTCTGCGGATACATTGCTGGGATAGGGAGCCGATACTGATCCTTAACTAGTGAGTTAAATTTTATTTAACGGCGTGTTTTTTCTTTGGGTTGTTTGAAAGCGGAGTTTGGGGATAACTCTTTCAACTTAAGCACTAACCCTCGTGTTAGGATCAGGTGATCGGGATCGGTGTTTTGTGCTCCTTAATTATGCCACTAGGCATAGGCATATTGTCATGTAAGAGGCTCTGTCGAGTAAATGGATAAGACCCCATCGACAGACACACAAGAACTCTTAGCCATAGGTCCACATCCCTCGCTGAGGCTCTTGAGGCGAAGCAGATTCCTAGCATTAGCCATGGAATCTTCCGCCTGAACAAGTAGGAACCAAGGTTTTATTTTTTTTTATTACCTACAACGTATGTTGTTTACCTGTCTATTCAGTAAATAGTTGTCTCTTACCCACCACCAAGGGTGTCAATCAGCTAAGTATATATCTGCCGGGGAAGTTGCATGTACAAAAATGATAATTGTTAGAATACAATAAAGTTTTGTACATACTTACCCGGCAGATATATACGATGAATGGCCCACCCGCCTCCCCTCAGGAGACAGGTGGAAGAGAAAATCTGGTTCTAGAACGAATGGTTACCTATTCCTGCCACCCAGACGGCAGGGGGGTAGATCACCTGACCTACCTGCAGCGTGTGCCGCGAAATTCGAATTTCTGTCGGACGTCAGAGACATAAGCTAAGTATATATCTGCCGGGTAAGTATGTACAAAACTTTATTGTATTCTAACAATATCATTTTTCATCATAGGTTGCTAGTGATTGAAAACAGTTTGTTTTTATCATAGGTTGCTAGTGGAACGGTCTCTGTGCTTTCTAATTTTCATTTGTGAATTGTGTTTCCCTCAATAGAAATGGGTCCAAATTACCCTCAATCTTACAGAAAATAGATTTATATAAGGATACGAAAGGATCTCTGGATATATATGCCCAATTGCACAGTCAAAGAGGTAAGTAAATCAAACTATTTTATTATTAAAATGAAAGTTCCATGCATTTTCATGACATTTTAAAAATCTAGCGGTTTCTGGGCTGAAAATGCGGGTTTTGAAGGCTTGTCTGGCGGGTTTTAGTTCGTCACATTTGGCAACCCTGTGCCCGATAGCAGCTCAGTACCAGCTGGCTCTCCGAGATGCATGGTCGGTTATGTCTCTCTCCCCTGCAATGATTGACTACCGAACCGTATCTCTGCCCAACAATCACGGACTTAGGTCTCTGATTAACGGGGATTCTCGCATACATGAATGACCATCTACTGCTTGACGCTCGATTTCATCGCCTTCGACATTGCGAGAATTTTCAACAGAGATATCTCTTGGACTCTTTCATCTTTCTGTTTACCGCACGGTAACAGAAGTCTGTACTAGTCTCCCGCTGCATCGCACTGTGATAATGCGGAATGATTTCTTCAGACATCTGAGTTTGTCTTCAAAATATCTCGTATTCGTAGGTGTGCAATTGTTCATTGTTCACCCCGAATTAACAGATGTATCGGAAGACATCGCCTACTCCCAGACCTGCCAGCTCTACTTCCAAATGTTCAGCCCATGAGAAGCAGTTCTTCAGGCATTACTTCCCTGTGTTTTCATTACTGAAAAACGCCCCGCTTTCATTGCAACTACGACCCCGACCGGACAGCAATGAAATAGCGGTTAGCGTTTTCAGTCATTTGTAAGCACAGGTTCAGAATCTTGAGAATCCTTCTCTCGATTCGGCTGTGAAGACGTAGGTTGCATTCACTGTCCACCTTCGTCTTCAACGGCACATAGTGTTGTTTCTCCTTAGCTGAGATTCAACTACTATGAGAATGTCTTGCCATCAGGGACCTTGGTCTCTAGAAGGCAATTGACTTTCGCCTGTTGGGCACATGCCTTAAGAGAATCATCACCTCGCCGTTCGGCATCGGTGACAAACAAATATACGATTTGTTTGGTCTCTCGGCATAACCCTTTAAGGGCGAAGGTCACGTGACTTGCTCGGATGCTTGGGCAACTTGCCTCACTACCGAACGCAGTCTGTCGGCAGCTGTCAGAACGCCCGAGTCAGTTACGAAATACACTGTGGACTTAGTTTGGTTGTTCCAGATCAATCATTACTTCGTCCTAATAGCTTGTCCCAGTACCCATACCATCGACACCCACCATGGAGTGTCGGTGTCCTATCCACTACCGAGAAGAAGAACTTCGCTGCATTGGGATAGGAGAATGCGAGACACTTCGCTGCAGACTTAGCTGCAGACGGATAGACCAGTATGGGTACTGGACATCACCGAAGTCGAGAAGAGGGATAGGTCATGCGACTATTCCCTTCTTTTCCTCTGAGGGAACTGCATGACTTTTCCTGCGAAGTCAAGCATCCAAGGGATGGGGATCAGTGACGCTCGATTTCGTACCGAACTTCGTAGCGAAGACTCGGAACCCTTCGGTCCCTGACAATCAGTTCGAGTCCTTCACAATCCCCTCCCTAATGAACTTCATCGCCTTCGATGCGAAGGAGATGCTGCTTTGTCCTGTGAGGGTGCGACGGCGCTATCTGAAGAAAACTCGACACCCCAGGCTGAGTTGATGCCTCTTCGTTAGCACCGGGATGACCTAGAAAGACCCCCCAGATGCTGAAGCCTTGCCGAGGATGGGGGGCTTAGGGTTCAGCAGCTGGGCCCTGATGCCTGGTGGGAACTACTTTCTTGCTGGGCCTTGGTGCCCAGCTGTTGATCCAACTAAAATGATCAGCCCTTTTCCTTTTACTAAAACTTTTCTTCCTTCTGCTTCCTCCTTCTATAAGGCACGGATTTTATGTTGATGACTTGGATTGGTTTTGGACATGATTTGGACTTGTTCATTGGATTTGATGGAGGGTGAGGATGGTTGGCATGCCCCGTCACCCGTAGAATCGAGTACCTAACGTGGTCGAGCGAGGGGAAAGTTAGATGTCAAACCCTGCTCTTAGTGCTGGGTCTGATCTCGACGGACATCATGACGCCTTAAGCACTGAGGGTGGGGTGTATATCTGGGTGGTACCCCTATGGGCAGCCCTGTATGTGATAACACTGTCCTCTAATGTGGCTCCATGGTGGGTGGGGGGCTACCTGGACGAATCGTAAATTCTACGTCTTATGGAGACATTAAAAACCTTCTGTTGACGCTTAGGCAAGGATAAGGACAAGGAAAATTCTGTTAATTCCTCCATTGTGACTTTGGAGCCTTTTTCAAAGGACCTCCTTGTTACAAACATTTTATATGTGAAACCAGTCCCTTTAGACTGGAATTATGAAACTGTATTTTTTTAATGAATTTTTGCAAATTTGGTAAAGTAAAAGAAGTAAGGAATAGACTAGGCAAAAATTATGGGTTTTTTGAATTTTGGGTATTTTTCAATAAACGAATCTGAAGCTCACAGAGCCTACAGAGAGTTCAGATCAGATTCATTGAGTGTTGACTCGCAGAGGCAAAAGAGGTCCCTAGGCATCTTGAGATTTATAGACCACCAAGTGAAATTAAAGATAATAGTAAAATTAGTAAACCTCCAGATTCACCAGACCCAGCTAAGTGGTTAATTATCACACTCATGGTGAGAGAGGCAACCTCTTCAAAGTGAAGAGGTTGGTAAGCCAGAAGATCGGCAATGTTGGGAGTCCTGAATTAACTCGCTTTGGGCGTAATAGTTTCTTAGTTCATGTGAAGACAGATATTCAATCGATAATGCTTCTAAATTTGAAGCTTGATCCTGAGGGTATGATAAACAGTAAAACCTCACTATAATTTTAGTTATGCGAAGGGGGTTATATATTTTAAATGAAGATCTACATGAAATGGATGAGGAGGAAATTTTGGAAATGTGTCCGG
>NC_061088.1:73996658-74071658 GCF_015104395.2 Macrobrachium nipponense
CCGTCTTCCATTTCCGTCTGAAGAATGGGATAAGCTGGCAGTCACACTATTAAAGAATACGCAAATATGTTGTTGACGGCCTTTGGGCTCAGAGATTTTGCGTCTGTCAAACAACAAAGCCCTTCACGATCTTTGAGTTCTGTGGAATCTCGAACCTCGCTCATCATCTACTTTTCGTCTCACCTGTTTTCTCGGAGTCAGACACTCGTGCGAGATCAGGCGACATATAGTAGCCCTGAGTTTTCTTGTTGACGAAGTCGGTTGCGTTTATACACCCCGATGATCGTGTACATGAGACCAGGTTGGACTGTCAAGGCATTCTTCCTTCGGGACTGAATCGCCTTTTGCTCCTCGCTCCTTTCTCCTGGCACCAAGAAGCTCAGTCAGGGAGTGACTTTTCCCCCCCCCCCCCGCTGACGACGTTGGGTTGCGTTGATACACCCCCAAGGTTTGCTTAGATTGAATCGCCCAGGCAGTCCAGAACTCATCCTTCAGCGAAGAATAGTGCCTTATGGTCTTCAGGGTACAGCCTTGCTGTCCTTGATCGTCTGACCTGCGTCAACTGGTTGGTCACCTGACTTAGTACAGACGGACTGACTGTGCATGTCCCAGATCGAAGCTTTCAATATGGAACTTAGACGTAGTCTGAAGTTCTTGATGTCAAAAGCATTCGAACCTCTCCTACCTGTTAACTTCTTGCATGTGATCAGGAAGGCCTTCTTCTAACCACCCTAGATAAGACAAAGAGGGTTAGTGAGATTTTAAGCCATCGTCAAAAGTTTTGGCTTTAGAGAACACAAGGCGGTGTGCTCTCTAACCCTTGTTGTGGCCTAAGAATGGTAACCCGTTTTGTCCTTGGGCCAGGAGCTTGAAGCAAGGATGGCACAAGTTTAGTGGGCAGGAGCCAGAGAGGAGTCCTGTGCCCTGTCGGGTCTCTCAAGTTTTATCTACATAAAACTCAAGAAAAGTCGAAGTCATTCGGGCAATCTGCAGGTTCGAAAAAAGACCAGAACCTTGCCCATATCGAAGAACAGCCTGGCTTTAGTGTTTTAAGGAGTTCTTTCAAAAATGCTCCTTCATGTGTTTGCAAACAAAAGATTTGAAATCTTTTTATCTGAATGCTCACGAGTGAGGGCGCGGCCTCGGAAGCATTTCAAAACAGAGCATGGCACTCAGCAACATCCTGAGTACCATGTTTTAGCGAAGCAACTCTGTGTTCACTCACATCCTGCGAGATGTGAAGATGGCATAGAGATCTGCTGCTCGCTAGGGCCATACGTGTCTGCAGACACAATCTTTGGGGCAAGAAGTACCACTCATCCTATCCTGTAGAAAAATGGTAGGAAGAGCTCTTAATTTAGTTGTTGAGTCGCCGACAACGGCGACTTCTTAACTCTTAAGCCTTAGTTAACACACCTTAACTTTGGCTAGGTTGGTCAGGTGGTGATATATATATTTATATATATATATATTTATTTTTACTCTAGCCCTCATTGGTATGGTCAATATGGTCTAGTCACGTCGTGTCTCGCCCCTGTTGACAGATCATCTGGAGTGGCCCCACCAGGTATATAGGTCTCTACCTCGCTGGCAACTCTAGTAGCACAAGCAGACTTACGTGGCAGTAACCACGAAGACAGCTATGCTAACAGGTGGAACCAAGATGTAAATCATCTGCATGCATTGTTTCCCAAAAATCTTCTATTCTGTCCCTTCCCACCTCCAAAGGTGGGATTCAGCTATATATATATCTGACAGGTAAGTTTCATGAACAAAATGATATTGTTTATGATACAATATAAAGTTGGTTCAATACTTACCTGGAGATATATATAATCAAGTTACCCCCACCCACCTCCCCTCAGGGGACAGAAATAAAAAATTATGATAGGAAATGGGAAAATGGTTCCTGATACCCGCCTCCCAGCGGCGGGAAATGGGTACTAACCACTGGCCGACCACTGCGTGTGTCGGAAGTTTTTAAAATTCTGTCGACTTCAGAAAATACAGCTATATATATACTGCCAGGTAAGTATGAACAAACTTTATTGTATCATAACAATATCATTTTCTTTAGACATTTTAAACAGTTTTTGGCTTTCAGAAAAACTTCACAGAGTCTTTGGAAGATATCGATATTGTACTGTTTTAAAACCTTTTTAAAGATTCCTTCCTTCCTAAGAACTATAGGCCAATTTGCTCTAACCAGTTGTGTTAGCAAGATTTATGAGAGGATGGGTCAATGCTCGACTTGTGGGTATTTGGAATTCAAGAATCTTTTTATCTAATCGCAGTTTGGCTTTAGGAAAAAAAATGAAGTACTTCTGACCCTTGATGTTCCTTACTCGGGAGATACAGAATGCTTTTGCTGTGCAAAACCAGACTGTTGCAGTGTCTTTGACCTAGAAAAAGCCTACGACACGACCTGGCGAGGGGGTATCCTTTTGCAACTTGTAGAGTGGGGTGTTGGGGTAATTTATTCTATTGTTGAAAGATTTTTTGTCAGAACGTTACCTGAAAGTAAGAGTGGGCTCTTACATTCTCTTTCTGCTTTCCCTCAGGAAGAAGGGTTTACCTCAGGGAAGCGTCTTAGTCAACACTCTTTAATGTAGCTTTCAAACGTCCTACTAGAACAAGTTTCCTGTCGGGGTGCATGGTCTGGCTTTGCTGATGATTATGCAATAATCTGTAGTAAGTCCACAGCTGTTGAAGCTTGTCCAAAATGATCCAGACTGCTATTAATGCTTCAAACATCATGGGCCAGTGGCTAAAGGGTTCAAATTTTTCACCAGAAAAAACAAAGCTATACGTTTGTCGATTAAGAAGAGTGGGAGAGATCCCCTACGTTTGTTTTTTGAAACGATTCGATTTACCATGAAGATAGCATTAAGTATCTAGGTGTTACATTTGATAAGAAATTAACTTTTTAATCAACATGTTAATGAAGTTGTATGTAACGTGAACACTTCGACTTAATATTCTTAAAGTTGTAAATCTAATTTTAATGGGGGGCAGATCGAATTACCCTTTTGAGGATGTACCAGGTGTTATGCCTAAGCAAAATTGATTATGGTTGCCAAGTTTATGGTTGTGCGTGCAAGACAACACTGCAGAAATTAGATGTTGTCCATAATATGGCTTTACGTATTTGTACGGGAGCATATAGAACTCACCAGTAGAAAGCCTATAGGTTTGAGTCAGGTTTTCCCCCATTATGTATCCGTAGGGAGGAATTGGCTTGAGAGTCATCAAGATTACTTACGTCAAAGCTGAACCCCAACTATAAGTACGTTAGAGAACCATCGATAGAGCCCAAATAGACCTAGCACTGCCAAAGCGCTTGAAGTTCGACTAGCCAGCTCTGCCAGGAGGTGGGATTACTACCCCCTGCAGTAGCTGAAATTTCGCCTCAAAGTTTCCTCTTGGAATAGGCCCACACATAGAAATCTGACCCAATTAGGGAAAAGCAGGAGCAACAGTTTGGTGATCAGTTGAGGCAAGTTTCTTGGATCATGCTTCTGAACATGTGATTCTCATCATATATACTGATGGCTCGAAGGGTTCTGATGGGGTGTTGGTTCTCTGTAGGTGACTAGTGATAACATTATTAAAAAAGAAGCTTCCATCTAATTTTCTGTTTTTACAGCTGAATGCTGGGCTGAGTTTTGACCTGCTCTTAAATATATTTTTTTATAAGTTCTTGTACTAACAAGGGTTTTTACCAAAAATTTTTACAGGACTCTTTGAGTGTTTTTATCTTCTCTTAAAAGCCTTGTCTTCTTGCCACCCTCTAGTGCAAGAAGTACAAGATTGGTTTTATCTTTTAATTAATAGAAGAGGATTTTCTGTTAGGTTTTTGTGGGCTCCGTCCATGTTGGAATTGTTGGGAATGAGCGAGCCGACGCTGCTCTAAGGCTGCAAACTAGCCTTAGGCACATTTCCAACTGGGCGTCCCTGTTTTGTGATTTTAAAAGTACCATTCGATTTTATTGTTAGAGACCAGTGGCCAGGCCCACTGGTCACTTTAGATAATAATTCTTAAATTAAAGTCGATTAGGCCTACTGTTCATCCTTGGCCTCATAGCCGGATGGATAGAAGGTTCTGAGATAGTTTTAGCTAGATTGCGTATTGGCCTCACTAAATATACCCACGGGTATCTAATGACGAGTGGAGCGGATAGGCAGGTTCCTCGCTGTTCCACCTGTCATGTGGATTTGACTGTGGTGCATATTTTGGTTGAGTGCCCTCATTTTGAAACCAAACGTAGAGCTTGTTGCTGGCAAAATAAGTCTCTTGCCGATATTTTAGGTGAAAGTGGTGCTCGGGCAGAGAACATTATGACATTTTTAAAAAATATTGGTCTTTTTACGAAATGTAGTTTTCTTTTAATTATTTTAGGCTTCTTTTTTTGGTTTTTGTTTTTTATGAATGATTTGTATGTTAGATCGGTTGTGTGTGTGTTTGTTTGTGTGACTGACTTTTTTTATTCTTAAGATATATATGCGCTGAATGGCCCCTCGGCTCCGGCGCTTGGCTATGTGCCAAAAATTTTATAATCTAATCTAATCTAATGACCTAGAAAGAAGTACAGGAACACTCTTTCCTTTCTGACTACGTGAGGTGATCAGGAGGGCATACGAAGCTGATGGTAGCGACGATATCCGTACCCTTCGTCCGAGAGCCCACGAAGTCAGAGATATTGGTTCTTCCCTCGTGTTCCATAAGAACTTCTCCGTGGCGCAGGTACTGAAGGCAGGGGTCTGGTCCAACCAGACCACATGCACCTCCTTCTACCTTTGGGATATTGCCCACAGGTCCTTGGATACTTTTTCCTTGGGACCCGTGGTGACTGCTCAACACGTTGTGTAGCTAACCCAGACCCTCGCAGGCTGAACAGCATCGAGTCCTGGTGTGACTGTAAGAATGGATGAGTGAATGAGAGTGCGACTGGCTCCTCTTCCCATCTTTTTCTCCCCCTCTAGCTGTGGGTAGAGGGATACGGTCGTCACCCTGCTGGATAAGGACGAGATGCAGGTGAGCTACTCGACAGAGCCCCATCCTATCCCTTTCACTAGGGATGGGAGCGAATATCCACCACTTCCCCCAACAAGGGAGGGGAAGTGGAAGCCAACAAGAGACAAACCCATAACTTTATGTTTTGCTTGCGCCTCTTGCAAACAGGAACAAGTTCTTTGCTTTGCTGGTACAAGAGATTACGCTTGCCTCTCTCTAGTACTGGTCCAGAGGTTTCTGACCCATTGATCCTGCGGTGCACACCCCGATCAATCGGACAGAGGCTTGGATCCCTCCCTCGCTCTTACGACCAGGGAGGCATTCCAAGGTTGGGTGAACACCAGTCTGTTCACAAAAGACTCAGATTCCTCCCACCAAGAAGTGAGTCTTCCTAGTGTAAAAGGACCGAAAGGTTTGTATCCCGTGTCGGAACAAATGACAATTTGTCCAAAATTGCATTTTTTTCCTAACTATACAAACCTGAGGTCCTTTTACATTAGCACCACCCCCCTCATGCCACCCCTCACTCTGCAGTTTTTGCTTGGGCCTAAAGCAAAAGTGATTCTTCACCTCCCAGTCGCGCGGCACGTGCACTGTCGGACAAGCAGTTAACTACCGAACTCCCTTGTTTGAAAGCTTACGACCTATCCAGCTGCCGCTAGTAACCTTCCTATTGTAAAAGGACCTCAGGTTTGTATAGTTAGGAAAAATGCAATTTTGGAACAAATTGTCATTTTTGGAGTAGCCTGTGGTCGGAAAAGCCACGAGGAGTTGCCAGATGTCACCAGAAAGCCACACTTATAGACGAAATTCCTCAAAACGGCAATCCTGGTTGTGTCGATAGGAATTTCAACTCGTTCGCCTCATTCGTCCTGAGCTGTTTCAACTCGTTCACCTCATTCACCTCGATCTGGTTCGCCTCGTTCGCCTCATTTGCCTCGAGCTGCTTCGACTCGTTCGCCTCATACGTCTCGTGTTGTTTCGACTCCCAGTCGTTCGTTTTCAAAGAAGAGCCGTACGACAGCCTAAGGATGATGCGAAGGCCAAACCCTTGCTAGAGGATTCTGCTCAGGGTTCCTTTAAACATCAACTTCAAGAATTGATGGTCTTTTTGAAGAAGACAACGAGCCAGACGGAAGAGGAAGACAGGGTATCGGCCGTCCTGTCGGAAGAGGAACTCAAGACCAAGATTCGAAGCCCTCTTCTGCTTATTCTAGTCTGTTAAGGTTCCTGTTGCAGACGTATACGGACTTTGTTTTTTGAATGAGCTTCGCCTTATTCCCCTCCGTCGATGTTTGTGAAGGATAGGAGATCAACGCCTTCAGGATTACCGAACCAGTCCTCGAAGGAAGCACTGAAAGAAGAGAAGAGTGGCTTGCTAAGAAGAGGGAGTTGGGCAAGGCTTCGTTCGCCTTCCCTCAGTTGAAGTTGCAAATAAAAACTACATGTTTTATGCGACAGGAGAAGGTCCTTCTTTGGGAGTTTTCTGCCTTCTCCTAAGGAGACTTCTGCGGTCTTGTGGACTCTCACTTACTCTGCCTGCTGTGGGTAAGGCGACTAGGAATAGTGTCTTCCTAGTTAAGTCTCATGGTTGATGAACTCAATGGTTCGAATTGGGGACCGTTGAGCCACCCTAAACTACATCCAATTCCATTCCACTTCTTCATGTTTGGAATCTTGGAGGAACTAAAGACGAATGTCGAGGCCTCTATGCTTGGAAACTGATGTAACTTCTTGGTGTCCCTCAGAAACAAAAAAATTCCTCAATTTCTGTTATAGATGTTTCAGAAGAAGAGATGCTAGGTCATCTGCACCATGACCTAAAACTTTCCACTGAGACTGGTAGAGCTCGGCAGAAGGGCTTCTTCTGCAGCTAGCAATAGCTTCTGACGCCCTTCGCAGAAACCCTTTTGCTCGGACCAGGTTCCTGACATTCTGAATCCTGTCAGGACCAGAGCGGACAACCTTTGTGGTATCGGTTGTAATGGGGTTATCTGAGAAGCGATGGATTTTGTGAAAGTAGTCTGGTAAATCCACCAGCAGATTGAGAAGGTCCGGGAACTGCTCTTTCCTGGGCCAGAATGGCGCTACTAGGGTCATTGTCACATTCTGGTGCGATTGAAGCTTGTTTAATATCTCTCATCATTCCGAAGGGAGGAAAAGCGCAATCGTCCAGTCCTGCCCAATCTAGCAGCATCGCATCTGTTCTCCACGCTAGTGGTTCTGGAATTGTAGAACAGGAAGGGGAAGGCGATTGTCCCTCGATGTGGCGAACCGGTCTATTGATGGTCTTCCCCAAAGCTTCCAGAGGACCTGACACACACACTCTTGTTCAGAGTCTTTTTGTTGGTAAGACCTAATTTACCCGACTCAGTTCGTCTGCAATCACGTTCATTCTCCCTTATGCAATCTTGGAAGAAGGGTGATCCTCTTCTCGTTCGTCCAGGTGAGGAGATCTTCGGCTATCTTGCTGAGAGAGAACGAGTGGGTCCCTCCCTGCTTCCGCACATACGACTATGCTGTGGTGGTGGCCGAGTAGTCTGCTATGTTTCCTTCGGTGACTAAAGGTCGAATGCTTGTACTCCTAAAAGGATGGCCTTCAATTCCTTCCCATTGATATGTAAGGTCTTTCTCATTCTGTCCACAGACCTGATACTCTCGTGGCTCATAGGAGGGCTCCCCATCCGCTGGCTGAGGCATCTGAGAAGAACTGCAGGTCGGGGTTCGACACGACTAGGGAAATTCCTTCTTGTAATCTTTCCCTCGAAAGCCACCAAGGAAGATCCACCGTTATCTCTTCCATCAGGGGGAAAACTAGTGAGTCCGACTGTGTCTTCCGGGACCAATTTGTTTTCAAGAAGAACTGAAGCGGCCTCATGCGTAGGCGTCCTGACTTAACAAACTCTCCAGTGAAGCCAGGGTCCTGACTAGGCTCATCCATTCGAGAGCTGAGCAGGATGGGCGAACCAGAAACTGTTGGACTGGCGACAGGCAGGATTCTTTCTTCTTCAGGGAGAGAAAAACCCGAAAAGCTAGAGAGAATCATCCTTAATAGAGAATCCTCTGAGTAGGAATCAATTGGGACTTCTCAGTGGTTATTAAGATACCCAATTGTTGTGTCAAGTAAGTGTCTTCTCCAAGTCCTTCACACACGGACGACTGGATCCAGCTCTCAGGAGCCAGTCGTCTAAGTAAAAGGCTGTTTTGTTCATGACACTTACCTGTCAGATATATATATAGCTGTATTCTCCGAAGTCCGACAGAATTTCAAAACTCCCGGCAAACGCAGTGGTCGGCCAGGTGGTTAGTACCCATTCCCGCCGCTGGGAGGCGGGTGTCAGGAACCATTCCCATTTTCTATTCAGATTTTTCTCTGTCGCCGGTCGGTAAACAACTGTTTACAGACCTCCGCCTAGGATTTTGGAAAACTCTTTGTTCACTTGAGTATTTGATTGTCTCTTGGTTTTTGAAACTTGCTCGGTGGATTGGCATACGCGATTGTGGTTTGTCTTTGAATTTGGTTTTGGATTTCTCTAATATGTCTGGATCTTCTGCAACTAGTTTTAGAGTGTGTACTGTGCTAGAGTGTAAGGTGAGGCTACCGAAAGCTTCAGTGGATCCTCATACAGTATGCACGAAATGTAGAGATCATATTTGTTTGATGAATGATAGGTGTAAAGAGTGTGAAAGGTTGACCGAAAATGAATGGAAGACTTATGATTCGTATGTTCGTAAGCTTGAAAGGGATAGAATCAGAAGATCTTCCTCCAGAAGTGCTTCTGTGAAGAGTAAGAATAGTAATTCGCATTCTAACCTTCCTGTAGAGGTTGTTACATCTAACCCTGTGTATTTGCCTTCGGGCAATGAAGTTATTGCTTCGGAAGGTATTGCCCTTTCTTCCATCATGGAGTCGATTCGTGCGCTAGAATCGAAAGATGATGCATTGAAGACCGAACAGTGAAGTGTAGTGGAAATATTAGTGCCCCTAGTGTAGTGGAGGGGGCGTCAGATCGGTCCCATAGTGCCTCTAGGAATAGACCTCTGTCGGACTCCCAGGACTCAGGGAATGGACATGTTGAAAACCGAAGGAGGGCTACGGGAACAAATTTCCCCCACCGGTCTGGGCGTCCCTTCAGCAGATCCTGTGGACGCTTCCCAGGCTGCCGAAGCGTGTGATCGAGCACGGATATTGAAGGAGTGCTTTTCGTCCTCTGAGGCGTCCTCCCCTGACCGGGGATGGAGCTCTCAGAGGGCCTCTCACGAGGAGTACGAGTTTGACACTAGGTGTCGCACAGGCGGCCAGCGTCTTTCTCGTCCTCTTAGGAGAGGTTTTAAGGAAGGGATGATTCTTCACGTCCTACTTCTCGTCTGTCTTTCATCATCACCCCGAACACTTCGAAGAATTGACGCCTAAGAAGAGAGGCAGGACGTCTTCTGATGAGGACGCTTTTGAGAACTATCAGCGTCTTAGAGTTCAAAGGAAGAAGAGGGCTCCAATTCGCCCTTCTTCGCATATGATGAGTCCTTCTCCTGAACGTGGAACTTCACCGTCTAATGATACTCGTAGGCAATTGCGTCAACGATTGTCGGCTTTCTTCGCAAGAGGAGAAGAGGAGCCTCATCGGCGTAGAAAGGATCTTTGGCTTCCTGTTAAAAGATCGAAACAACCTTTGTCGGCTTCGCCTCGCTCTTTAGCCTCCTCCTGCGTCGTCTTCTTCGGGATCCTTCAGACTCAACCGAGAACACGCAAGTGTTTCCGGAGAGAGAGTGTCCAGAAGTGGCGATGGGGACAGAAAGCTTGTTAGATGTCGCACAAGCGGCCCTCGCTTTTGTCAGGAGGTTGAGAACGAGCAAGAGAAGCCTCGTGTCGACGTTCGACGGACTTCTGCATCAACTCGACGCTTCTATAGGAGGAGAGCCTACCAACGCCAAAAGTATCAGGACGTTCCAGAAGGCTCTAGGATTCAAAGAGAGCAACGTTTAGATTATGTGTGATCTTACTCCTCAAGAAAGGGAAATACTGTACGAATATCGACGAAAGGCTCGTGCTTTAGAATATGAGAACTCGCACGCGTTAAGAGAGATCGTAAGACTCACCAGGACGCTCGAGAGGACGCCCCGATACAGGTTAAGCGTCCTAAGCGAAGTTTGAAAGACGCTCGACGTCCATTATAGAGCACGTCCCGCTTCAGGACGTTTTCTTTTGAGGACGCTTCTTTGATGGAATAAGCGTCTTATAGACATTAGAGTCCAGCGGGATCGAAGCTTTCATTGGCGCGACTTCCTGTGAGTCCTAAGTCTCGCTCCCTTAGCAAGGGCGCTCGCGATGACGATAGACACCGACTATTCGGGATTCTCGGAAAGAGAAACGTACTCAACTGAGACGAAGATCGACAGGAATCCCGCAAAGAGGCTTTGAAGAACCTTTGCCTTTAATGACTTCGAAAGACAAGGCTTTACAAGAGAGTCTGAAGTTTTCAAAGACAACGGCGGATCATTCGCGCATTGTCTCGGCTATTCCTTCAGCGGATAGAACTCCCCTTACGAACAGAGCCTCAAAGGAGAACCACTTCTTGTTTAGCTAAAGAAACTTCGGACCGTCAAGATCAAGGAGAGGTCTTCTAACGATACGCATCCTGCAGAAGAGGAAGAGCCTTCAGAAGCGTCTACGGATATAGCACGTTAACGCGCTTACTGAAGGAATTGTTTTTCGGAAAAATTCCAAGCATTCCTCTCTCGCCGCCATCGCAACTATCCTCATCCAAGACGAGAAAAGCTCCGGGTTTTGTTAGGATGGCTGCTTCGCTTTCTACTAAAAAGAGCGTTGAAGAGGATGAATGATTGGATGGAATCAAGGAAGACGAAAGGAAAGACGTCCTTTGCGCTTCCTCCAGCTAAGCTAAACAGGAGAACCGGTATATGGTATGAGACCGGAGAAGAAACAGGGTTGAGACTTCCGTCGTCTGCGCAAGGTGACTTCTCAAACCTGGTCGAAGCACCAAGATGATCTTACCTGTCCTCGGACTAAGGTTTCATGGACTATACCGGAAATAGATCACCATCTAAAAGGACTGTACAGGACGTTGGAAGTATTCAACTTCCTAGATTGGTGCTTGGGAGCTTTAGGTTTGCAAGCTAAGAGCCCAGAATCATTGTCATTAGAAGAGTTATCGAGCGTCCTGTCATGCATGGACAAAGCGTAAGGGATGGCTCGGAGGAGTTAGCTGCCCACTTTACTACGGGAATATTAAAGAAACGAGCGCTTTTCTGCAGTTTTACGGCTAAAGCAGTTTCCCCTACGCAGAAAGCGGAGTTATTATTCGCCCCCTTTTCTTCCCATCCTTTCCTGAAATATGGTAAAGGATTTATCGTGAACCTGAAAGAGAAAGCGACACAGGATTTGCTGTCGCAATCATCTAGACTTCCGGCGACACAATCATCTTCTCGAGTAGCCTCAGGTACCAAAGAAGAATTTAAGCCCTTTCGTGGCAAAGCACCATCAAGAGCTGCTACACGAGGAAGGGGCTTTGCTAGAGGCAGAACCCCCGCAAAGCAAAGAGGAAAGAAGTGACAACCTGCCCTTCAGGCACCTGGGTGGGAGGGAGACTTTCTCTCTTCGCAGAGCTTGGAGAGCAAGGGGGACGGACACCTGGTCCTCAAGATTATAGAGAAGGGATACAAAATTCCCTTTCTCTCCATGCCTCCGTTGAGCATGAAGCCTATAGACCTGTCACCAGCTTATCAGCCGCAGAAGCAACAGATTCTACTCGATTTATTAGATCAAATGATCGAGAAAAGAGCCGTAGAACGAGTGCTCTTGACGATTCCCCAGGCTTCTACAACAGGTTATTCCTGGTTCCGAAGCAGTCTGGGGGATGGAGGCCTGTCCTAGATGTCAGCAGTCTGAACCTTTTCGTGAAGAAAGAAAGCTTCAAAATGGAAAACGGATCACAATCGGTCCTAGGGGCCTGCCAGACCAGGGATTGGATGGTGTCATTAGATCTCCAAGACGCTTACTTCCATGTCCCCATCCATCCCCAGTCCAGGAAGTTTCTCAGGTTCATTTTAAGAGGACAGGTCTTCCAGTTCAGAGCTCTATGCTTCGACTGAGCACAGCTCCCATGATTTTCACTTTTCTCATGCGGAATGTGGCAAAGTGGCTTCACCTCTCGAAGATACGAGTCTCCCTTTACTGGACGACTGGCTCATACGGTCGTCGTCGAGAGCAAGGTGTCTGGAGGACCTTCAGACTACGTTACTGTTGGCGAAATCTTTAGGCCTCTGATCAATTACGAGTAAGTCCCATCTGACCCCAACACAGTCCATCGCGTATCTGGGGATTCAGATGGATTCAGTGGCTTTTCGGGCTTTTCCGTCGCTAGAACGTCAGCGGAAAGGCTTAGAAAAAGTGTCAGCCATTCCTGGAGAAGGAAACATGCTCGGCGAAGGAATGGATGAGTCTGCTGGGGACCATTTCTTCGCTGGAGAAGTTTGTTTCTCTAGGGAGACTACATCTCAGGCCCCTACAGTTTTTTCTAACAGAAAATTGCAGGACAGACAAGACTTAGAGGAGAATTTGAGAATATCCCCGTTGGTCAAGAAACACCTAGAGTGGTGGCTCGATCCCACCAAGATGTCGAAAGGAGTGTCCCTCTGTCTTCAGAGCCCGACCTTGTGTTATTTACAGGGGGGGGGGGGGGGACGCGGGGGGGGTCTATGACAGGCTGGGGGAGCAACTCTGGGAAAGGAGGGAAGTGCAGGCCTCTGGAGAAAAGAACAGAAGCCTGGCACATCAACCTCAAGGAGTTGGAGGCAATTCGCTTAGCACTTCTAGCCTTTCAAGAACGAGTCATAGGCCGAGTTGTCCAGATCAACGCGGGCAGCACCACGGCCCTTTCTTATATCAAGAAACGGGGGGAAAAAACACTCTCGTTCTCTCTACAAGATAGCGAGAGAAAATCCTGTTATGGTCAGAGGAGAGGAACATAAACTCTCCTGACAAGATTTGTTTCAGGGGTCCAGAATGTCAGAGCAGACATTTTAAGCCGTCGAAATCAATTAATTTCAACAGAATGGACTCTGCACATAGAAGTCTGCCAACAGTTATGGAGACTATGGGGACGACCAATAGTGGACCTCTTCGCGACTTCGAAAACGAAGAGACTGCCTCTTTACTGTTCTCTGATCATCGACCCGGAAGCAGTAGCAGTAGACGCAATGCTTTGGGACTGGACGGGGATGGATGTATACGCCTTTCCCCCGTTCAAACTTCTGGGGGAAGTAACAAGGAAGTTAGCAGCGTCGGAAGGAACAAGGATGACACTGGTCGCACACCATTCTGGCCAGCAAGCGAGTGGTTCACAGAGGTCATGTCCCTACTAGTGGACTTCCCAAGAATCCTACCAGTAAGACCCGATCTTCTCAAACAGCCCCACTTCAGAGGATATCACAAAAACCGGTCGCCTTTGAGTCTGACTGCATTAAGACTATCAAGAAACTGGCAAGAGCGAGAGGGGTTTTCAGGAGAGGTGGCAAAAGCTATCGCCACCGCGAGAAGAGCTTCCTCTCAATCTGTCTACCAGTCTAAGTGGGCTGTTTTCATACATTCAACTTACCTGTCAGATATATACATAGCTATCGACTCCGTCGTCCCCGACAGAAATTCGAATTTCGCGGCACTTCGCTACAGTAGGTCAGGTGATCTACCGCCCTGCTCTGGGTGGCAGGGCTAGGAACTATTCCCGTTTCTAATCATAATCTCTCTGTCGCCGGCTGTATCAACATTGTTGTTACTTCCTCCTGACTAGAATTCGTTTTTCGCAAAGCTTTTGATCATCTCTCGCTGATATTTGGTGACGTACTTGGATCGTTGTTTGGCATTCGCTATCGTGGACTGTTTTTTTTGGACTGGTTTTTGGATTTGTGAATATGTCTGATTCTAGTGTTAGTTTCAGAGTGTGTGTGAATGAGGGCTGTAAGGTGAGGATTGAATTTTTTTTTTTTTTTTCCGAAAGCTTCGGTAGATCCTCACACTAGTTGTAGAGGGTGTAGAATGGTTGAATGTTCAATGAGAATACGTGTAATGATGTGAAGAATCTGAGTGCACAAGAGTGGAAGAATCTAACTTCTTACTTGAAGAAGTTAGAGAGAGATAGAGAGAGGAAGAAACCCATAGAAGGTCTGCCTCTCATGATTTACTTTCTAGCTCTGTAGCTTCTTCCTATGATGATAATGACCATATCTGTTTCAGCCGTTCACAAATGGCTATCCCTCTAGTTCGGCTTCGGAAATAGCAGAACTTAGAGCTTCCCTTCAGAAAATGCAGGAAAAGGTCGCAGCATTAGAAGGTAAGGAAAGTGAATGTGGCAGTGATATTAGTGTCCCCGTGTAGTGGAGGGGGCGTCTGGTCGTCTCTGCGACGCTCCCAGGCCTAGACTCTTCCAAGCTCCCTGGCCCGGAGGAGAAGGAAAGTCGAAAGCCGTACGGGGGTTGTGGAAGAATCCCCAACGATCAGGCGTCCCTTCGGCAGAATCGATCGTATCGACTGCTAAAGACCGCTATAAGAGGGTCCTACGAGAGTGCTTTTCGTCGTCGAGTTCGCCTTCTCCGAGAAGAGGGTGGAAGGAGTCGAATCTTTCCCGTCCTTTGAAGAGGAGTATGCAAGAGCCTGCCAGGCGCCAGGCGCCTGCTGAACATGAGATCAATTCGAGTCCCGAGCGCTTCTCGGAAGGAAGGAGCTCCTTCGTAGTAAAGAGGCGAGAATCGCAGTCAGACTCTGGGAATAGAGGAGATCCTAGAGCGCCTTGCAGATCTCCCTCTCCTGATTCGGAAGATTCCTCAACCAAGAAAATTTTGAAGAATATGCAAGAGCAATTAGCCTTGCTAGTAGGAACTCGTTATAAGGAGCCTACTCGTAAGAAGGATGATAGGCTTCCTATTAAAAGATCTAAAGAACTATCTCCTGCCAGGCGTGACGCATCCTTCAGGGGAGTTGTCGCACAGGCGGCCATCTCTGGGGGGGGCGGTGCGCTAGGCAGGCGAGAAGTAGGAAAGGAAGCTACTCCTGTCAAGAGTAGGGCGCCAACCAGAAGCCAAACTCCGAGTAGGCGTAACGAGCCAGGACAACATTCAAGATCCTCAATCAAGCGCCAAGAGCTGGATGAAGAAGAAGATCCTGTTAGGAGTAGAGCACTTATAAGACGGAAAGCGCCTACTAAACTTCAGACGGATACTCCTCCCAAGCACCAGGAGTATTCTGAACTAAATACTCCTCCCAGGCACCGGGGGTATTCGGAAGATTATACTCCTCCCAGGCGCCAGGAGTATTCGGATCTTAATACTCCTACCAAACGCCAGGAGTATTCTAAACAAAATGCGCCTAATAAAGGCCTACTACTCCTCCCAGCGCCAGGAGTTTTACGAAGCTTATACTCCTCCCAGGCGCCAGGAGTATGCGGAACTTAATACTCCTACCACGCGCCAGGAGTATTATGAACACAATGCGCCTACGAGGCGCCAGGCGCCTGCTGAAAGCCAGGAGTATTCGAGGCGCTTTGCGCCTGCCAGGCGCCAGGCGCCTGATGAAAATGCGCCTGCCAGGCGCCAGGCTCCTGATGAAAATGCGCCTGCCAGGCGCCAGGCGCCTGATGAAAATGCGCCTGCCAGGCGCCAGGCGCCTGCTGAAAGCCAGGAGTATTCGAGGCGCTTTGCGCCTGCCAGGCGCCAGGAGGATCCCAAGCACGCTACTCCTCCCAGGCGAGATACTCCTGCTGTACACCAGCCGCATTCCTCGTATGAACCGGACACTCGGAAGAGAGTAAGAGAAGAGTCAGTAGAAAGGAGAGAGCCTTCTCCTTCCGAGCCTCTTAACCCAGAAGATGCATCGGAGGATGAAATGAAGGAAGGATCTTCTAATTATAAAGTCCTTTCGTCCCTTCTGTTGGAGGAATATGGAGACTCGTTGACACCAGCTGCTCCCCCTTCTCCACGTTCGCAGTTTTCGAGCACGAAAACACTCAAGTCTTCCTCTTTCCTTAAAATGAAGCCTGCCATTTCTATGAGGAGAGCGCTACAATCTCTGACTCCTGGTTCAAGAAGAAGAAGGAGTTAGGAAGGACGGTCTCTGTATGCCTCCCGCCAAACTTACGGAAGGAGAGGAATTTGGTACGAAAACGGGAGAGGATATGGGATTGTCTCTGTCCGTTTCAGCCGAATCAGATTCTCGAGTTGGTGGATTCGTCTAGAAGGCACGCCTTGAATGCAGCAAAGGTTACATGGGGGCTTTCGGAAACGGACCACCTCATCAAGGGTCTATTTCACACCTTAGAAGTTTTTAACTTCTTAGATTGGTCCCTTGGGGTTCTGGCCAAGAAATCTCAAGAAAATGAACAACTCGACCCAGAAACCCTGAATTGCATCCTAGCATGCATTGATAAGGCTGTTCAGGATGGATCAGCTGAGGTATGCTCGCTATATGGTGCAGGAGTTTTAAAGAAAAGAGCGGTGCACAGTGCTTTCCTCACAAAGGCCGTCTCGCATTGCAGGAGAGCGCCTTATGTTTGCGCCTCCTCTGAACACCTTGTCATTCGCAGTTGGTGAAGGACATCGCGCATTTTCTCTGACGGAAAAGGCCACCCAGGATCTCCTTAGACAATCATCAAGGAAGAGTAGGCCTGTGGCTAGTGAGGAGAAGAAAGTGGCTCGCCCAGCTCAGAACAGCCCTTTCGAGGAGGTCTTCCAACTAGACCGATCGCCAGAAGGAAGTCAACCGATAAGAGGGGCAGGTCTTCCTTCCGTGCCTTTAAGAAAGGGGAAGTGAGAGTTCTGTCCTCCAGACACCCGTAGGAGCCAGGCTACAGTATTTTGCGAAAGCTGGGAAGACTTAGGAGCCAACACTTGGACGATGTCGATCATCAAGAAGGGGTATCGCATCCCATTCAAGGACATTCCTACCCTTGACATCTCCGAGGGGAATTGTCCGCCAGATACAGGGACCAGATGATGACGGACACTCTTCGGCAAATGGTGGAACAGATGTGGGAAAAAAGAGCAATAGAACTTGTACTGGATTGCAACTCCCCGGGGTTTACAACCGCTTGTTTCTTGTAACAAAGCCTCGGGGGGATGGAGACCGGTACTGGACGTAAGTGCGCTGAACAAATTTGTCGAACAACAGAAGTTCAGCATGGAAACGTCTGCCTCAGTCCTTGCAGCACTACGGGAAAACAAGGGATTGGATGGTGTCCATAGACCTTCAGGACGCATACTTCCACATCCCGATCCACCATTCGTCTGAGGAAGTACCTTCGATTTATGTTCGAAGGCAGAATTTATCAGTTCAGGGCCCTGTGTTTCGGCCTGTCCACGGCTCCTCAAGTCTTCACAGACGTGATGAAAAATGTAGCGAGACACCTACACTTGAAAGGGATAAATGTCTCAATGTACCTGGACGACTGGGCTCATCAGAGCCAGGTCTCAAAAGCAGTGTTTGGAGGACCTGTTAATAACACTGGAGTTGACAAAGTCTTTGGGAACTGATCGTGAACCTCGAGAAGTCTCAGATGATCCCCAGCCAGAACGTGGTTTACCTGGGGATTCAGATGGATTCTCGGGGTTTTCGAGCTTTTCCATCGCAAGAGAGACTAAAGAAAGGCTGTGCCACAGTATCGAACTTTCTAGGGAAAGAGCGCACTTCGGCGAGGGAATGGCTGAGCCTTCTGGGAACCCTTTCCTCGCTCGAAAAACAGTTCTTTGTCTGCCTAGGGAGATTACATCTTTCGACCGCTTTGCAATTGCAGTTCTTCCTAAGAAGAAGTTGGAGTTGGAAGACAGGTCAGCTATCGGATACGTTTCCAATATCGGAAGAAATAAAACACCATTTGAAGTGGTGGTTGCTTCCACTAAAGGAAAACAAAGGAGTGTCCCTGCAAGTACGGAACCAAGCCTGACATTGTTTTTTCAGACGCCTCGGAGGCGGGCTGGGGTGCAACAATTGGGACCCAGAGAAGTGTCAGGCACCTGGTCGGCAGAACAGGTGTCATGGCACATAAATTGCAAAGAGCTCTTAGCAATTCACCTGGCGCTAAAGAGCTTCGACACTTAGTCAGAGGCAAAGTCGTGCAGATAAATTCGGACAATACGACAGCTCTGGCTTATGTCAAGAAGCAAGGAGGGACGCACTCTTTTGCTCTGTACGAGCTGGCACGGGATCTACTGATTTGGGCGAACCAAAGGAAGGTAATTCTTCTAACAAGGTTTGTTCAAGGGGAGAGGAATGTGAGAGCAGGACAGACTGAGCAGGAGATTCCAGGTCCTTCCCACAGAATGGACACTCCACTCAGAAGTCTGTCAGAGCCTGTGGCGCCTTTGGGGGAAGCCTCAAATAGACTTTTCGCCACATTCCTCTCCAAAAGGATAGATACATTTTGTGCCCTGGTGGAGGATCCCCGAGCTTATGCAACAGACGCCTTTCTCCTGGACTGGTCAGGAATAGACGTTTACGCTTTTCCCCCGTTCAAGATTCTGGGGGAAGTAGTCAGAAAATTCGTGGCATCCGAAGGAACCAAGATGACTCTGATCGCTCCGTATTGGCCAGCTCAAATCTGGTTCACAGAGGTGATGGAATGGACAGTGGACTTCCCCAGATCTCTTCCAAACAGAATAGATCTGCTCAAACAACCCCACTTCGAGATGGTTACCAAATCAAAATCTCACCCGCTCTTGCTCTGACTGCCTTTCGACTATCGAAAGACTCGTCAGAGCGAGAGGGTTTTCTCGCCAGGCAGCAAATGCAATTGCTAGAGCCCGCAGATCATCGACGAGACGAGTGTACCAATCGAAGTGGGAAGTTTTCAGAAACTGGTGTAGGTCGAAGAAGCTGTCCTCTTCCAGTACCTCTGTGACCGAAATTGCAGATTTCCTTCTGTTTCTTAGACAAAAGTCCGCATCTCTCGGTACCAACTATTAAGGGGTACAGGAGTATGCTTTCAGCAGTCTTTAGAAACAGAGGATTAGATCTAACGAATGACACGGATTTGCACGACCTCATTCGTTCATTCGAAACATCGAAATCACGCGAACCTAAGGTTCCAAGCTGGAAACTTAGATGTGGTTCTTAAATTTCTTTCATCAGATGAATTCGAACCACTTCACACTGCTTCGTTCCGTAATCACGAGAAAGTGTTTGTTCTGATGTCTCTGGCAACGGCAAAAAGAATCAGTGAGTTGCACGCCCTGGAATCAAGAGTTGGCTTCAAAGGAGACTCAGCAATTTGTTCATTTCAGTCCCTTTTTCTGGCCAAAATGAAAACCCTTCGAATCCCTGGCCCAGGAGCTTCGAAGTTAAAGGACTTTCTAGCTTGGTGGGCAGAGAGGCAGAAAGATCCCTGTGCCCAGTTAGAGCTCTAAAATTTTTATCTTGGGACAGGAAAAAGCAGTTGGGGGGTTCGCAGAAAAGTCTTTGGTGCTCAGTGAAAGACCCCAAAAGAGCAATGTCTAAGAACGCATTAGCCTTCTTTGTGAGAAGTGTTATCACAGAAGCTCATAAGAAGTGTCCAGATGATTCGTTTTAATCTCCATAACGAGTGGGAGCCCACGAAGTTAGAGCAATCGCAACCTCGGTGGCGTTCCAAAGAAATATGTCATAAAGAACTTTTGGATACAACTTATTGAGATGCAACTCTGTGTTTGCATCCCATTATTTTAAAAGACGTACGAGTTACGTATGATAAATGCTTTTCGTTAGGTCCGTTTGTGTCAGCACAGACGGTTCTGGGTAAAGGAGAAAGCACCAATCCTTAAAATTATGTACGTAACCCTCTTGTCGGATGTGTTCTCGGGTTTTCGGTTGATGGGAGTGGCAGTTGTCGCACAGGCGGCCTTCACTTCTCTTTATTGAAAATCGGTGACATCTGACTATAGAGGGGTACAAAAATTTGTTATTTTTGTATGTATGATTTCGAGTTTGTGGTTGTTTGCAAAGTTGTGCAGAGTTTGGGGATAACTCTAAGGCAATCTTAAGAACTAACACGGGTTAGGATCGGGTGATCGGGATTGGTTGTGTGCTCCTTAAATTAGTGCGTGTTGTCATATAAGCGGATGTGCTCCCATTGACAAACGCCATTTAGGATTCTGTCGAGTAAGTGGAAGAGACCCCATCGACAAGATCACAAGAATTCTTGGCCACAGATCACTATCTCGCTAAGGTTCTTGAGATGAAGCAGACTCCTAGGCGGTAGCCACGAAGTCTTCCATCTAAGAAGGTAGGAACTAAGGTTTATTTATACCTACAACATATGTTGTTTACCTGTCTAGTCAGTTAGTTAGCTGTCTGCTTGCCACCAAAGGGTGTCAATCAGCTATGTATATATTCTGACAGGTAAGTTGAATGTATGAAAAATGACATTGTTATGATACAATAAAGTTCATACATACTTACCTGGCAGATATTATACAATTGAAGACCCACCCAGCCTCCCGCAGGAGACAGGTGGAAGAGAGATTATGATTAGAAAACGGGAATAGTTCCTAGCCCTGCCACCCAGAGCAGGGCGGTAGATCACCACTGACCTACCTGTAGCGAGTGCCGCGAAATTTGAAATTCTGTCGGGAACGACGGAGTCTATAGCTATGTATATATATCTGCCAGGTAAGTATGTATGAAACTTTTTATTGTATCATAACAATGTCATTTTTAGAAGATGGGTGTAGGAAAGAGGGCATTTCCTCCTCCAAGACCTCTGTGAGCCAAATCGCCGATTTCCTGTTACATCTTAGGAATGTAGACAAGTTGGCAGTATCAACAATTAGAGGATATAAGAGTATGCTGTCAACAGTCTTCCGTCATAGAGGCTTAGATTTGACGAATGATAGGATCTTCACGATCTTCTGAGATCCTTCGAAACATCAAAGGTTCCACAGGTTAAAACACCTTCGTGGAATTTGGACATAGTTCTAAAATCTTTAATGGCGAGTCCCTTTGAACCTTTGCACGAGGCTTCGCTGAAAGATTTAACAAAGAAGGCCCCCTTTCTAACCACCCTAGCCACTGCGAAGAGGGTGAGTGAGGTTCAAGCAATTAGCAAAAATGTTGGATTTAGGGGACACAATGCAGTCTGTTCCTTGAGTCCTTCCTTTTAGCTAAAAACGAAAATCCTTCCAATCCCTGGCCTAAAAAACTTTGATATCAAGGGATTAACAGGGATTGTTGTCGAGAGCCAGAAAGAGTCCTGTGTCCTGTCAGAGCTCTAAAATTCTATCTGGATAGAACAAAACAAATTAGAGGTCAATCAGACAATCTTTGGTGTTCTGTGAAAAGACCTGATTTACCTATGTCTAAGAACGCCTTAGCATTCTTCTTGAGAAGCACCATCAGGGAGGCCCATTCGTCCTGCCCAGATAGTGATCTGAAAATTCTGAAAGTCAATGCTCATGAAGTTAGAGCTGTCGCGACTTCGATGGCATTTCAGAAGAATATGGCGCTCAGCGATATTGTGAGCACCACATTTTGGCGAAGCAACTCTGTGTTCGCTTCACACTACCTCAGGGATGTGAAAGTGACATATGAGAACTGCTTTTCGCTTGGACCATACATATCAGCAGATTCAGTTTTGGGTACGGGAAGTGGCACGAATCCTATCCTTTAGAAAATGGATAGGTGTGCTTTTATTTTATGGTTGTTGGTTTTTGGTTGTAGGGTCGACCGCTAGAGGCGGACTTCCCTTTATTTTAGCCTTAAAAGTTTTGGGGACTAACTTTGCTAGGCTAGGTCAGGTGGTGGTTTTTTCTTTGCTTCGCTGCCCTTAAAGTATGGTCAATATGGTCTAGACACATTGTGGTCACGCCCCCGTTGTCAGATCATCTAGATCTCACCAGCTATACAGGTCACGTCCTTGCTGGAGACTAGTAAAGCAAAAGCAGACTTGGGTGACAGTAATCACGAAGTCAGCTACGCTAACAGGTAAGGAACCAAGATGTCTATCATCTGCATGTGAAATGTGTTCCCAAACTACCTTTTATTCTGTCCTGCCCACCTCCAATGGTGGGAATCAGCTATATATATCTGACAGGTAAGTGTCATGAACAAAATGATATTGTTATGATACAATAAAGTTTGTTCATACTTACCTAGCAGATATATATAATCAAGTACCCGCCCAGCCTCCCCTCGGGGACAATGACATTAAAAATCTGAATAGAAAATGGGAATGGTTCCTGACACCCGCCTCCCAGCGGCGGGAATGGGTACTAACCACCTGGCCGACCACTGCGTTTGCCGGGAGTTTTGAAATTCTGTCGGACTTCGGAGAATACAGCTATATATATCTGCCTAGGTAAGTATGAACAAACTTTATTGTATCATAACAATATCATGTTGATCCTCATCAAGTGCAGCCATTTTCCCAGAGGAGCGAGAATCCGAGTAAATTCTTGAGGGGTGTGGCAGACCAAAGAAGAGGGCTCCGGACTGGAAGACTCCTCTTGAAGACAAATCTCAGGAACTTTCTGGAGTTCTGATGAATGGGGGCATGGAAGTATGCATCCTTCAGGTTGAGAGATACCATCCAGTCGCCCTGTTGGATGGCTGACATTACTGATCGACTGGTTTCCATTCGGAATTTTCTTCTTCCGGACAAGGATGTTCAAAGCGCTTCCGTCCAAAACAGGTCTCCATCCCCCTGATACCTTGGAGACTACAAAGAGCCGGTTGTAAAACCCTGGGGAGTTCGTGTTTGTTACCTCCTCTATGACCTCTTGGCTGATGAGCTCCTCTACGTCTTTGGCTAAAGCCAAAGCTCTTATTGATTCTGTAGAGTATGCTGTCAAACAGACAGGTGTATTGGACAGTGGTGGATCCGATGAAAGGGATCACATATCCCTCTCGAAGCACCTGTATGACCCGTTGTTCTGCTCCTTTTTGACCCCAATTCCTCCCAGTAGCTGTGGAGTTTTGCCCCCACGGGTGGGTGAAGGACCTTTCGATCATTTAACTGTCTTAAAGAGAGGTCTCTTGGTAGACTTGGAGGTGTTTCGTTGGTTAGTCTTTGGTCTCTGCTGCCACCTCGACTTACCTCCACGAAAGGTGTGCTTTTGGAAAGGTGAAGCTTTGGCTCCTGTCGCCCGAGGTTCCTTAGGTCTTCTCACTGATTGAGACAAAAGATCATTGGTGGACTTGTTCTCGAGGTCCGACAGTACATGCTTGACGGTTTCTTCTGGAAACAGTTGAAGTTTACTCAGGGGGGAGAACAACAAAGCCGATGTTTGTTTCATGGTTACTCCTAGAGATGTGAAGGAGCACCACCGTTCTCTTCTTGAGTACTCCCGTAATGAATAAGGTAGCCAATTCCACTGAACCGTTTCTCGCTGCCCTGTCCGCACAGGACAACAGATTGAGCCAGTCCGCAGAAAAATCCTCATCCAGAGACTGGCAATCTTCAATTTTCTGGCTAACGCTGTAATTGTCCAATCCAGAAAACTGAAGACTTTTATCACCTTGTATAAGTTCTTCACCAGGTGTCAGTAGCGGAAATGGTGTTGGGAGAGGAAGCATAGGGGGACCCGCTGTTTACCCTCTACTGTGTCCTCGCCTTGAGTTTGAGGTGTTTTGCGTTTGTGGGAAGCCTGGGGGTACATGTACCTGAAGTAACCCACCAGTTCTTATATCTGGTTAAGGGTATCTTATGGTTTTTAGTGTAGGTGATGGTGTTGTGTAGTGTTATCTGGTCTTTTCGCCCAGGGCAAGGGTAAAGTATTATTGTTTTTTGTCAATCATCGGTGAACTTCCATGATAGCAAAAAATCCCACCATTAGTAGGGACGACCCTGGCCTTTACTGCCACGTCTCCTACATGTGATGAGAGCGCCGACCAGAGGCAGTATCTACCTGTAGCTGCTCTTTCACAAGATAAGGTACTGCAGACATTATATATAATGTGAGCACATGACTGTTATTTTTTGTTCATAAAGCTGTCCATATACCCACCTTCCGGGTAATGTGGAGTCAGCTAGTGTAATTGTTTGGTAAGTCACTTATGTGAAAATGATATTTTAATGATAAAGTAAGGTTTCACATATACTTACCAAACAATTACATAATCAGAGCCCTCCCTCCTCCCCACATATGGACGTTGCGGCTCTATGAATTGAAGTCTAAAGCTCAGCAGTACCAGGTATTCCTGAAAGTGGGCGGGATCTGTATCACCTACACAGACGATGGCAGCACTGCTACCACCGCCAGGAATTTGAATTATCGACTGCCAGGTAAGAAAGCATACAGCTAGTGTAATTGTTTGGTAAGTATATGTGAAACCTTATTTTATCATTAAAATATAATTTTGGTATGTAACAAAGTACAAGAATTTTAGAAAGCAATAATTTTGTCTTTTCCTGATAGTATACAGTAATTATAGAAAAACCCTTCCCTTTCACTAATAATTTCACTCATTCTCTCACAGTATAGTGCACAGGACACCAGCCCGCTGAGTTACTATGTTATGCACCCATTTTGGAATGCTGTTGTTAAGGTAAGTAGTTTTAGTTTGTTTCATGTCTTAACTTTATTCTTTGGTAATTCTTAAGAAGTTTCATGGCTTAACTTTATTCTTGGGTAATTTTTAAGAAGATCTCTGCACTAGAAGTCTCTTTATCATGAACCCACTTCTAACAAAAGTGACTCTTACGTACTATTGTTAACTGTAGCCAGAAGTTGTCCATATAAAATACTTTTTGTTTGTATATCAAGGAAACTTGCGTTGCATTTATGATCTTTTATGGGGCTGGCCAGCAACTTTTAAAATAATGCTCTATTTTCAGTATGCTCCCTTTACGAGATTACAAACATCTTTGTCACCTTTGTGTGCTTTTTCATTACCTGGTGCACCTGTTTTGTTTCTTAAATGACATCATGTTTCATAAACGAAGTATCATACCAAAGTGAAAATTTCAGTTGCTGTATGATGGTGCTTTCTACTCAGTAGGATAGCTTGCTGTATTTTGTAAGCACTGTATCCTAACAAGCAATATTTTATGATTTTGTGGTTATGGTTTGAATCATAAGTTTATTTCTTTTCAGATATGTCCACGATGGGTTGCCCCTAATGTTTTGACATTTGTTGGATTTCTGTTCACTGTTGGAAATTTTGTAATTCTCAGCGTCTATGACTACACTTATTATGCATCAAGTGATGCGCCCCCTGGAAATGAATATCCCCCCATTCCCAATGCTGTGTGGTTAGCTTGCGCATTTAATCATTTTATGGCACACACACTAGGTATGTTTCATTTCAAAAAATTTTGTGCTTTTGTTAGTAACTGATCTTTGTCTTTTATTTAGTTACAGATCTTTAATATTAACTAACTGTAGTAATGCTTGGTTAATAGTTAAGGCCATATTCTGTTCAGGTGCTGTCATTTAAATAGATAAAACCCCCCATCTCAAGTGATTTTAAGTAACACCTCAACACAACAGACCCAAACCTAGTGAACTTCTGTAATTACCAGCTACCATATTATAATTGGTTTTCCCTATGCTACCACTTTAGATGCCATACGTTTTAAGACATCCTTGAAATTGAATGTTAACTGTAAAGTATGTGCATGTTAATTTAGGTTATGAAATCAGTGTAAATGTTGCTGTTAACTTTTAAGATATTCAGGAAGTATTCAAGTGCAGGCTATGATATCTGTACAGAGTCTTTTTTACTTATCAGAAAGGCAATACCCCAGAGTGTCAGTTAAGTTGAGGTGCTGCTGTACTTTGTCTTGCATGTTAACTTGTGGAGAGCCAGTTTATTGCTCAAGTACACTAGAATTAGGGTTGGCTTAGACATTCCCTATGTAAGGGTGATATCAAATACAAGTGGGGGTCATTCAAAGTTCTCACTGACCCCAAAAGATTAGTAGGAACTAAAACAGTTTACCTTTAAAATGGAATCCTTCCAGTCACTCATACATCTTAAGGGTGTCACTAGTATAAATTTCACCAATATGGGTACTAGGTACAAGTAAAGTATCAAAATGGCTAAAAAGTAAGCCATAATTTGATCAGACCTCTGAAATAGAGGGCATAACAAAAGAATTCCATGATGATATATGTGTTGCATGAAAGGTCTAAGCTGAGAACTTAGACCATAGCATGACTGAGGACCTCTTGTAGATGATCAGATTGTGTTACAAGAGAAACATTAGAAAACAAGGAAATTTATTACACTTGACTCACTTTCAGGCTGATCCAAACAAATTCCAGTTTATTACCGTATATTTTGGCGTATAAGTCGACCGGAAGATAAGTCGACCCCCCTATTCTGAGTAAATTTTTATGATTTTAACTAATATCGGGTATATTAGTCGACCTATAAAATGAGGCCAACTGTACGCTCAAAATAAGCAGCAGGGTAAAACGTAACATATAAAATAACCTGAATGTTATTACGGTACATATGTTGCTCTACTTACCATATGAAATACAGGTAATATACTCTGTATATTAACAAATCTGTGTAACATATGAAAGATGAATACCTGCAAATATGATTAGAAAAGACGAAACGAAAGATACGTTACTCGAGTGTAATGTAAACAAACAAAGCGCTAACTAACGCTGCATAACAGCATACGTACTTATGTATGTACAAACTGCCACTCAAGTTAATGTTTGATGAATTGTTTAATTCAAGTGATGATGACTCAAGTAATTTTGAAAGATTTTAAATATATATTTACCATTAAATACAAATTTTTTTATTTTATTTTATGTGGTAAATAAAGATGTCATACCATAAATGTTTTTGAACAATACCCCGGTAAATACAAGACTGTCAGAGTGAACGCATCCTTCTCAACTACGGAATGTTTACACTTGCTGTGCGATTGGGGTTTCTTCAAGTCACTTTGATTTTTTTCATTTTATTTAAGGTAATGGATGTTCTAATGTATTATTATTGTTGTATTACAGTGTGAAATGTTTTAAATACAGGTATTTACGTACATAGTTACCTCAACAAGGCTGTGATTGTTATTAGCCAACTGTAAAGCCTGGATTCCTGTACCAATATGCCAAAATAATTAAGATTCACTTTTTGTTAACGTTAGATAAGTCGACCCCCTAATTTTGGCATGATTTTTTGGGGCTAAAGGGTCGACTTGTACGCCGAAATATACGGTAGTAACCCCAGATGCCTTGTAGGGGTTTAATGCCATCAGTGTACCTCTTCAGGTGCATTGTATGCTTTACTTAAGGTTATGTGCAACGTCCCTTCAGCCCTATCTGCAACCCCTTTCATTCCTTTTACTATACCTCTGTTCATGTTCTCTTTCTTCCATCTTACTTTCCACTCTCCTAACAACTTTTTCAACATTTTAATGTTATTTTCAGTGCTGAATGACTTCGTATGTCCCCGTGCTTTGTAGTGTACATATAGCATAATATTTTTGTATATAATTTCCATTATAGGTTTCTTTACATTACAGTATTTTCTCTAAAAAACAAATTCATATTTTCCTGATTTTTTGCCAAAGTTCTTTGAATATACCAATTCAGAAACAAAAGTTGTAAAAAGTAACTTACCCATTAATTACTTAACTAAGAGTATCTACACAGTTGAATTTTTGAAATTTGCGGTAGTAGTTTTTTGGTTTGAGTAGGTGACAAGGCCCGCCCACTTTCGAGGTAAGAAAGAGGAACAGCCCAGCTAATAGCTCAATTTGTTTTTGCCGCTTGTAATGTCCACACAGTGTTGACAGAGCAGCTTGGTTTTTGGATTATTTTCCTCCTGTTTGGTGAAGTGTTTTGTTATGGTAGCCTTTTGGCATTGTTTTGGCTTATATTTTTCCATTTGAGACCTTTATTTTTACAGATTCGTACGGTTGTGACTTGTTTGTTAGTTAGGTATGTCCGACAACAGCTCTTCTTGTTTCTGGTACTGCAGCAAGGCTGCAATACCCAAATGATCAAATTAATATGCGACACACATCCTTTGCACTAACTGTTGAGGGCAGCTATGTAATATTAGCCTAACGTGATGAATGCAGGGAATGGAGTGAACAGAATTGGAAGTCGTAAGCTTCTTATTTAGCTAAATTGGAGAGACTGGAAGAGAAAGGTGGCTACTAAAGCTGGTACAGAAATGGTAGCAAGTCAGACTAAGACACCTCTATCCAGTAATGCTGATTTGTTCCGATACGTAATACAAACCCTCGGTCCTTTAACAATAGGGAAGGTAACTAGCGGCAGCTGGGACGGTCGTAAGCTTCGAACAAGGGGAGAACGGTAGTTAACTGCTTGTCCGATCGTGCGCGCGCCCGCGCGCCCGAGAGGTGAAGAATCACTTTTGCTTTCGGCCGCGGGTGTGAAGGACGTGTTCGTCATCGCTCTCTGCCCGCTTCATCGTCGTATGCTTTGTTTATATTGTGTTTTCTACTAATGGTTTGTTTGACTTGAAAATGAAACTGTAAGTACACTGTTTTCATTTTCATTACTTAATTATGAATCAACATGGAGCTATCGCCGTAGAGACGGCGATTTCCGCTCTTTTCATGAATTGAACCCTTGAATTATGTCTCGGTGCCGAGGGCGGGCGCACTCGCGCCGAGTCATGTATTTTGGGCGAAAGTGTGTAATTGAAAGATGTAAGTACTCTTTTTCATTATATTTTTGCCCTGTGCGTTCGTTGCCGAGAGCTTGATTGCGCTCGGCACGAGCCTCTTATTTTGTATGAATAGAATGCAATGAAAGTGGATTCGCAATGCAGTTTTCTTTTCATTTTCATTTATTAATTGCATCAAATTTAATTTTGGATCAATTTCCGCTCTTACCCGGGAATTAATCCTTACGATTTATTGCTGTGAAAGTGAAAATAGCAAGTGCAGTATTGTTCATTTTCATATATATTTATGATAGCATCATATTATTATGGATCAAGTTTCCGCTCTTACCCGGAATTGATCTTTCCCCCTTTAAGTTCTATGAAGTGAATCGCAAGTGCAGTATTCTGTTTCATTTTCATATTACTTTTCACTGCTGTGCGGGGGTAGGGGAAGCGAAGGTCTGCCAGGAAGTCGTCGGAAAGCTCTCCCGCGACTCCCTTGTATCCGATTCTTCGTCTTCTTTCCTGCCCCCCCACATCAGCTTCCTCGTATTTTGTTTTTGGGGTCTTCCTTCCGTTCGGGGTGGGGCATGTCTCCCCCCCCGTGCGTGAGGGAACCCCTCTTACTAATCTGTCTGTGCTACCGCAGGTGCTACATCCGTGGGAGACGACCTTGGACAGGTATGGGCCACTGCGGCTGCAGGGCGTGCCTAGCATCCACGATCTGCTGCAGCGTCTAGCGAGGTCTGGGGCGGTGACCTTGGAGTGGTCTCCACCACAACCTTCACGGCCGCTTATGCTGCTTCCCCCCGCTGGTCTACACTCCCCATGCTGTGTCGGTGACGCCGTCTGCCGCTTCTAGGGCCGGTCGCCGCCGTACCGAAGAGGGGTATGCCGCCGCCGCCTGTGTTTTCTTCGTGTTGCCTGCCCCAGACTTCCCCTGTTCCAGCAGCTCGCCCCTGGACCGGCCGCCAGTACCAGGTTCCCGCTGGCTGCCGATGATTCTACGAGGCGATGGCTGTGCCTGCCGTACCTGTCGCTGATGTGGTTCCCGCTACTGGCTTGGCTGTCCCTTCTGTGTTTACCGCTGCCGCTGTTCCTGCCGCTCCTGCCGCTCCTGAGCTGGTTGCTGTTCTAGTCGCTCCTGGTTCCTGCGCCTGTCCATGCTGGTCCTGCCCATGGTGTGTCTTCCCCAGTCCCAGGTCCTTCCGGACAGGTGCAGTCGGGCCGTGTTGCTTCGGCAATAGGCCCGACTCCGGCCTGGATGGAGGACCTGACGACTGTCCTGCGTGAGCTGGCGAAGAAGAGGAAGGTGTCATCTTCGTCTTCGTCTGTTGCTGCCTCTTCCCCTTCGACTTCTAAGGCCCATAAGCCGAAGAAGAAGAAGGCTGCCTCCCCCCCCTAAGAAGTCTCCTTCGGGACCTTCTAAGGGCCCGTCCCACCTCGGTGGGACGGGGGGTCCTTCTGCTGGTCCTCCTGCTCCTTCGGGAGCGGGGCCTGTCTCCCCTTCCGTAAGGAAGAGATAGACGGGGACCAGAGGAGTATCGGTTAGCTCTGGTACTTCCTCGCCTGGTGCTAGCGGCGATGCCGCTACGCCAGGTTCCGGCTCGGTCTCTCGTTCGCGGGAGATCCCGAGTGTACGCTCTCCCTCGGGAGACCGTGCAGCCAAAGTTTCGGCGCCAGAGTTCGCTCGGCGCCAAGACCACGGCACGGAGCAGAAGGCTGGCGAGAACCGCTCAGGTGACTCTCGCCAGGCCAGCGGCCGCTCTCGCAGCGACCAGCTGGTAACCGGGTTTTGTTATATTCCCCCTAAGAAGACTCCTTCGGGAACTTCGAAGGGCTCGTCACACTCCGGTGTGGCGGGGGGGTTCTTCTGCTGGTCCTCCTGTTCCTTCGGGAACAGGGCCCGTCTCCCCTTCTGAGAAGAAGAAGAAACGGGGACCAAGGGTAGTGCTGGCTACCGCTGGTACACCCTCGCCTGGTCTTGGCAGCTCTGCTGCTAAGCCAGGTACCGGCTCGGTTTCTCGTCCGCGAGAAGTTCCGAGTGTACGGTTTCCTTCGGGTGACTGTGCAGCCAAAGTTAAGACGCCTGAGTTCGCTCAGCGTCATGACCGAGGCACGGAGCAGAAGACTGTCGAGAGCCGCTCAGGTGACTCTCGCCAGGCCAGCGGCCGCTCTCGTAGCGACCAGCCGGTAACCTCGGGTGGTGGACGTGACGGTCTCTGACCGGCCACGGGTTGAGGCTGGGAAGAGGTCCCCCAGGTCCCCTCGACCGACGGTACCAGCCTCGGCTGGTACCAGCGGTTTGACGTGCCGCGAGGACGCTCACCGGTCTCACCGCGAAAGTGAGCTCTGCAGGTCACCTGACCGCCGCTCCCACAGGGACCGGGCGGATACGGTGACCAGCAGCAGCTCGTCTGACGCACGGGACCGGGGTCGACGTGCTCAGTCGAGCCGCTCGCCACAGGTGAGCGGCACGGCCAGGCCTGCAGATCGATCCCCACCGCGGGTTGGTGATCGGCTGCAGCCCCCCACGTACGCTGGTCCTGCCAGCGAGCGGGGGGGAGCGTCAGGTCTGTCTCTCCACTACCTTCAACTTCCTCGGGCTACACCGGGAAGAGCGAGGTAGCTAGGAGTGATCGTGAGAGGTGCGCCGCTCACGATCCCGTCACGATGCCGCACGTGCCACGTATGGTCTTAGGACCAACCAGGACGTACGCGCAAGTGATTGGAGGCAACCGTCAGGGATCTGTTGCTAGTCCTTCTTCTGAAGGAGGAGGGTCCTGGGAGCTGCTCTTGTTGGAGGGACTGGATGTCCTACTCCTCAAGACGCGTAACTTCCGAGATTCAGAGTAACTTTGCCCAGGTTATTGCACTGATTCGTCAGCACAACGACCTGGGGGAAGGATCGCCGCTCCCACCAGCAGAGCCCATGTCTCTGCTCGAGTCGTTTTGGGGCCCGAGAGGGAACCCAAACCGACGGTGGGTTTGCCGCGATCGGAGCTTGCCGATTCTGTCTTGAACCAGAGTCTCTCGTCTCCGGACAAGAAGGCTCTCTCAGTTCTTGGCCGGTCGATCAAGCTACTTCCACCTCCTCCTACTGCGACAGCGGCGTTTCTACGTGTCTTTGGACACCGTATTTAAATACTCCTTCGGTCCTCCTGAGAGGTTTCGACCTCGACGAGGACTGGAATGAGTCGGAGGACGGTATCGGCTCTCTCCTGTCAGGTGTCGATCAGCCCCACCCAGACGACGTTCACAGTGGCGGCAGACCCTTACCTACAGTGAGAGTTTGTAACCCTCCTCGGGAAAACGTTTTCTCCTGACGATACGTTTTCCCAGACTCTGAGAGGCCATCGCCGCAAGGCGATGGCTGCTCCTACTCTTCTCCAACTGCTAGTTCTACTGGGAAGGCGAGCGAGTATCCAATTCCTCCCCTATTCCCTCTCTCCTTACGGCTACGAGGGAAAGGGGAGGGATCCTACAGAGATTTCTCTGTAGGATTCCACGTTGGGGACTGCGCTACCGGGGGGGGACCTTCGGTCCTACCTGACGTAAGCCCCGGTCGTTGAGGAGGGATCCTGCCCCATTCTCGATTTCTACGGGAATCGAGAGGACCACCAGCCGATATCGGTTGACGAATTCGGTGGGGGTTTTCGCAGACTGCTTAGTAATTCTTACGGAATTTCTAGCGCATTCAGTGTTTTAGAGTTTCTTACGATCTCCAAACACTTAGGCGAGACCACGGTCCAAAGTGAGCGAGACGAAAATCCCCGATATGTTACACGATAATCGGGAACCTCGCCTATGCTCGAATTCCTGGAATTTCTAGCATTAGGAAGAAGACTGCTGCTGAAAGAAGACTATCTCACAGTAGGCGACCAACCTGGAATAGAGAAGAACGGACGGGAATATCCAGTTTGGCTTGAACTATCGTCTTAGTATTCTGTTCACCATTGAAGCTTTCCTTCGAGGAAGACTTCTTCACTCTCTTTGATAGAGACCGAAGGTGGTCGATCTCCAATCCTTATTTTGTTTTCTTGAAGGAAAGAATTTAGGATGGAGATCGTTGTTCAGAATCCTACAAATATACTACGTATATTAACCTCGCGACATGATTCTGCTAAGCAGTTGAATGGTCCGAGGGGTAGGCGCATATCCTGGTTATTCTACGGATTGCGACTTAGACGAAAAGTATTCTAATTGAACTACAACTCGGGTTGCCTGCAACCTCCCAGGAGTTTCCAGTTTCAATTTTATATACTTATGGTGTGTCACAACAACACCATTTAAGCTTTTATATTTACCGAAATCTCGTTTCGCATAAATATAATTGCTCGAGCATATCTTTTTATGCTCGGTGGTTCTAGCCGAACGCATTCCTTCGTGGAAAGGATTACTTGGCAACTCAGGATGACGAGTCAGCGACAGCTACTGCGTATTGAATTGCCCGAGGCATTTCAGTACCAGCTGCCGCTTTGAGATGGACGGTTGGTTATGTCTTTCTCACCTGCTTTGATTGAATACCAACCGTATCTCTGCCCAACAATCACGGACTTAAGTCTCTGATTAACAGGGATTCTCGCATACATGAATGACCATCTACTGCTGTGACGCTAGTATTCATCGTCTTCGGTATTGCGAGAATTTTTAAACAGAGATATCTATTCGACTCTCATCTTTCTGTTTACCGCACGGTAACAGATTCTGTAATAGTCTCTTGCTGCATCGTATATCGATAATGCGAATGATTTTTGCGGAATCTGAGTTTGTCCTCAAAATATCTTGTATTCGGAGGTGTGCAATTGTTCATTGTTCACCCCGGATTAGCAGATGTATTGAAAGACATCGCCTACTCCCACACCTGCCAGCTCTACTTCCAAACGTTCAGCCCATGAGAAGCAGTTCTTCAGGCGGCTCTCCCTGTGTTTCATTACTGAAGAAACGCCCCGCTTTCATTGCACACCGGACAGCAATGAAATGGCGGTTAGCGTTTTCAGTCATTTGTAAGCACAGGTTTAGAATCTTGAGATTCTTCTCTCGATTCAGCTGGAAGACGTAGGTTGCATTCATTGCCTACCTTCGTCTTCAACGTCACATAGTGTTGTTTCTCCTTAAGCTGAGATTCAACGTCTATGAGATTTTCTTGCCATCAGGGACCTCGGTCTTTTGAAGGCAATTGACTTTCGCCTTTTGAGCTTATGCATTAAGAGAATCATCGCCGCGCTGTCCGGCATCGGTGACTAACAAATATTTTATTTGTTTGGTCTCTCAGCATAACTCTTTAAAGGGCGAAGGTCACGTGACTTACCCGGATGCTTGGACAACTTGCCTCTACTGATTCCGAACCAGTCAGTCGGCAGCTGTCAGAGCGCCCGAGTCAGTTACGAACTATGCTGTGGACTTAGTTCGGTTGTTCCAGAGCAATCATTACTTCGTCTTAATAGCTTGTCAGTACGAGTACTGTACATAACCAAAGTCGAGAAGAGGGATAGGTCATATGACTATCCCTTCTTTTCGTCTTAGGTAACTGCATGACTTCTCTTGAGAAGTCAAGCACAAAGGGATGGGGATTTGTGACGCTCGATTTCGTACCGATCTTCGTAGCGAAGACTCAGAACCCTTCGGTAACTGACGATTGGTTCGAGTCCTTCACAATACCCTCCCTAATGGACTTCACCGCCTCCGATAAGAAGGCTATGCTGCTTTGTCCTGTGAAGGCGCGACGGAGCTGTCTGAAGAAACTTGACACCCAGGATGAGTGTGGACGCCTCTTCATCATTCTCTCGCGTTCCGCAAGAACTTCTCCGTGGCGCAGGTAATGAAGGCAGGCGCCTGGTCCAACCGGACCGCATGCACCTTCTTCTACCTTCGGGATATTGCCCACAGTTCCTTGGATCTTTTTCCTTGGGAACCGTGGTGGTTGCTCAACACGTTGTGTAGTTAACCCAGACCCTCGCAGCTGAACAGCATCGCGTCCTGGTGTGACCGTAAGAATGGATGAGGAATGAGAGTGTGACTGGCTCCTCTTCCATCTTTTTCTTCCTCTACCTCTGGGTAGAGGGACACGGTCGTCACCCTGCTGGGTAAGGACGAGATGCAGGTGAGCTACTCAATAGAGCACCATCCTATCCCTTTCAGTAGGGATAGGAGTAAATATCCACCACTTCCTCCAACAAGGGGGAGGAAGTGGATGCCAATTTGAGACAAACCCATCATTTTATGATTGTCTCTTGCAAACAGGAACAAGTTCTTGCTTGCTGGTACGAAGAGATACGCTTGCCTCTCTCTTAGTACTTGGCCCAGAGGTCTGACCATTGATCCTGCGGTGCACACCCCGATCAATCGGACAGAGGTTTGGATCCCTCCCTTGCTCTTACGACCAGGGAGGCACTCCAGGGTTGGATGAACACCAGTCTGTTCACCAAAAAGACTCAGATTCCTCCCACCAAGAAGTGAGTCTTCCTATTGTTAAAGGACCGAGGGTTTGTATTACGTATCGGAACAAATGACAATTTGTCGAAAATTGCATTTTTCCTAACTATACAAACCTGAGGTCCTTTACATATAGTCCCACCTCATGCCACCCCTCACTCTGCAACTTTTTGCATGGGCCTAAAGCAAAAGTGATTCTTCACCTCTCGGGCGCGCGCACGATCGGACAAGCAGTTAACTACCGTTCTCCCCTTGTTCGAAGCTTACGACCGTCCCAGCTGCCGCTAGTTACCTTCCCTATTGTTAAAGGACCTCAGGTTTGTATAGTTAGGAAAAATGCAATTTTCGACATTGTCATTTTTGTGTTGCCTCTCCTCTAATTAACCCTGTTCCTCCTGTATCAATCCATTCTCCTAGACCATCTACTCCTCGTGGTTCCCACGCTTATGAACCTGATCACTTTGCCGACTTAGAAAGTAAATTTGACCAAAAATTGAATTTGGTGTTTGTTCATGAAACTTACCTGTCAGATATATATACTATAGCTGTATTCTCCGAAGTCCGACAGAATTTCAAAACTTACGACACACGCAGTGGGAGGCCTTGTGGTTAGTACCCATTCCCGCCGCTGGGAGGCGGGTATCAGGAACCATTCCCATTTTCTATTCAGATTTTCTCTGTCGCCGGTACTGTCAACACCTGTTTTCAGTACCTCCGTCATTGGATTTTGTTAACTTCATTTGCCGCTTAAGTATTCTGATTGTCTTGTGGTTTATTGACTTGGATTTGTGGCTAGGCATACGCTATCGTGGATTGATTTGGATTTGGCTTTGACTGTTCTTTGGTTAAGATGTCTGGATCTAGTTCTGCTAGTTTCAGAGTGTGTTGTGTGCAAGGGTGTAAGGTGAGGCTACCGAAAGCTTCGGTAGATCCTCACTCGGTATGCACGAGGTGTAGTGGGCATGTCTGTTTGATGGATGATCAATGTAAGGAGTGTGAGAGTTTGCCTGATTCCGAGTGGAAGACGTATGATTCGTATGTACGCAAGTTAGAGCGTGACAGAATCAGGAGGTCTTCCTCCAGGAGTGCATCAGTGAGCAGAAGTCAGGGTAGTGATATGTCACCTTTTAACCCTCCTGTAGACTTTGTTTTACCTAACCCTGTGGTGATGCTTTTGGGCCCTGAGGTTGTGTCTGCAGAAGGTAATGCCCTTTCGGTAATCATGGATTCCATCTGTAACTTGGAATCTAAAGTGCTCGCTCTCCAATCTAGTGTTGTGAAGTGTGGTAATGGTGTTAGTGCCCCTAGTGTTGTGGAGGGGGCATCAGATCGGCCCTATAATACCTCTAGGTCTAGACCTCTGTCGGACTCCCACGACAAAGGGAGGGGGCAAGTCGAAAGCCGAAGGAGGGTTACGGGGACTCCCCACCGATCTGGCGTCTTAAGGATTGCTTCTCGTCCTCCGAGGCATCCTCCCCGCGCAGGGGTTGGAGCTCTCGGAAGGACTCTCGCCCTCTCAAGAGAAGTTTTAGAGAAGAGGACGCCTCACGTCCTCTTTCTCGACCTGCGTTACAGTCGTCACCTGAATGTTTCGACGCCTTTCCACCGCAGAAGAGGACCAGGACGTCATCGGAGGATGACACTTTTGAGCGCCCCAGTCGCTCTAAGGTTGTTCCTGTGAGAGGGAAGAAGGCGTCCCCTCGCCCCTCGTCTTCTCGCAGGATCAGCCCTTCCCCTGATCGGGAATCTTCTCCATCTAAGAAGATTCTCCTTAACATGCAGCAGCAGTTGGCCTCGTTTTTCGCCAAGAGGGAGGCAGAGCCGCGTCGCCGCAGGAAGGATTCGAGGCTGCCTATCAAGAGGTCCAGGCAGTCCCCCTCTCCTTCTCCTCGTTCGTCTCCCTCTTCTGCTTCGTCGCCTTCTAGATCTCGTTTACCTCCCGAGCGCTTATCTAGAAGTGTCGATGAGCGTCATGCAGGACGCTCTCTAGACCGTAAGGCGCGTCTTGGCGACGATCACCGTACTTCCTGCCATGATGCCCCTCGCGCTCTTCTTCGTGACGCTCGGCGTGCTGCTCAGCAGGACGCCTCTCAGGCGGCTCGATATTACGCTTCTGTTGCTACTGCGTCCCGTCAGGACACTCATCGAGATACTCACCAGGACGCTCGGCAGGACGCACCTTTAGCTGATCATCGGAAAGCTTCAGAGTTTGCCGTCAAGGATACCCGGCCTTGTTCTACGGACCCTTCTTCGGATAGGAGACCCCTTTTGCGAGCTGGTCCTCAAGGTTTAATTGCTTCACGGTCTCTTCAGGACTCTTCTGTTGCTCCTGTGGATGAGGGAGAGTCTTCGGGTGAGTCGCAGCCTGCGGATGAAGAGGAGCCTGCTTCGTCTTCATCATCGGATTACAAGGTTTTGGCCCGCCTTTTGAGAGACTTGTTTGGCGACAAGTTTCAGCCCTCGGCCCCTCGCTCTCCTCCTTCGCAGTTGGCTTCGTCGAAGACGAGGAAAAGCGCCAGGCTTCATCAAGATGGCCACTTCGCTCTCTATGAAGAGAGCTTTCAAGAGAATCCATGACTGGATGGACTCCAGGAAGGCCCAAGGCAAGACTTCCTTTGCCCTACCTCCAGCGAGGTTGAGCGGAAGGGCGGGCATTTGGTACGAGACGGGAGAGGAAGCTGGTTTGAGAGTTCTTTCCTCTTCCCAGGGGGACTTTGCCAGCCTGGTAGACGCTCCTAGGAGGTCTCTCCTGTCCTCTGCAAAGTTTTCCTGGACGCTTTCAGAGTTAGACCATCATCTGAAATGGCTGTTTAGGTCGATGGAGGTCTTTAACTTCTTAGATTTGTGTCTGGGAGTCCTGGACCTGCAGTCTCGGAGTCCGGACTCACTTTCGCTTGAGGAGCTGTCCAGCGTCTTAGCCTGTATGGATAAGGCAGTCAGAGATGGTTCTGATGAGCTGGCCTCCCACTTTTCTACAGTGCTTCTTAAGAAGAGAGCCTTATACTGCAACTTCACGGCGAAGTCGGTGTCTCCTTCTCAGAGGGCAGAGTTGCTGTTCGCCCCTCTATCTAGCCATCTCTTCCTGCAGTCGATGGTAAAGGATCTAGCAGTCTGCCTTCAGGAACGGGCGACCCAAGACCTCCTGGCTCAGTCTTCCAGACGTCCTGCAGCCCATTCTACAACTCCTCTTGCTCAGGCTTCCAAGAAGCAGAAGCCCTTTCGTGGCGGAGCTTCCTCGAGAGCGTCTCCTCAAGTGTTCACGAGACTAATGACGAATGTTGCGAGATGGCTACATCTAGAAGGGATAAATATATCCCTTTATCTAGACGATTGGCTAATAAGAGCAAAATCGGAACTTCAGTGCTTGAAGGACTTGGAGAAGACTTTGGATTTGACAAAATCTCTGGGACTACTCGTGAACCTCGAGAAATCACAATTGATCCCCAGACAGAACATAGTCTATCTGGGGATACAGATGGATTCTCGGGGTTTTCGGGCGTTTCCATCGCAAGAGAGAATTGCTCGAGGCTTAGAAAAAATCTCGAACTTCTTAGGGAAAGAACGGACCTCGGCGAGGGAATGGCTCAGTCTGCTGGGCACCCTTTCCTCATTAGAGCAGTTCATTTCCCTAGGGAGATTAAATCTCAGACCTCTGCAATTTTATCTCGGACAAATGTGGAGTCAAAAGACAGGAGACCTGTCAGACTTTTCCCATTCAACAGGGGATAAAGTCCAACCTGAAGTGGTGGTTAACCCCATTAATAAAGAACGAAGGGGTGTCCCTCTTGATTCGGAACCCTCACCGAGTGTTGTTTTCCGATGCCTCGGAAACAGGTTGGGGAGCAACACTGGGTCCAAAGGAAGTGGCGGGTACCTGGACCAAAGAACAGGCTACACTGCACATCAATGCGAAGGAACTCCTGGCGATTCATCTAGCCCTGGAATACTTCGAAGCGGAAGTCAGAGGAGTGGTAGTTCAAGTCAATTCCGACAATACCACAGCTCTGGCTTACATCCGGAATCAAGGGGGCACTCACTCTTTCTCACTGTACAAAATAACGAGAGATCTATTAACCTGGACAGAGGAACGGGGCATAATTCTGCGGACAAGGTTTGTTCAAGGGGTAAAAAACCTAAGGGTAGACAGGTTGAGCAGAAAGAACCAGGTACTCCCGACAGAGTGGATGCTCCACTCAGAAGTCTGCAGACAGATGTGGTCCCTCTGGGGAAGACCCCAGATCGACCTGTTTGCCACGTTCCTCTCCAGGAAGATAGACAACTTCTGCTCTCTAGAAGAAGAAGATCCCAGAGCCACGGCGATCGATGCTTTCCTCATGGATTGGTCAGGTATAGACGCCTACGCCTTTCCCCCATTCAAATTGCTTGGGGAAGTACTAAGAAAGTTTGTGGCATCGGAGGGAACAAGACTAATTCTAATTGCTCCCTTCTGGCCTTCCCGAAACTGGTTCACAGAGGTACTGGAATGGACGGTGGACTTCCCCAGATCTCTACCAAACAGGACAGATCTGCTCAGACAACCCCACTTCGAGAGGTTCCACAAAAACATCCAAAGTCTCTCCCTGACTGCCTTTCGACTATCGAAAGACTGGTCAGAGCGAGAGGCTTTTCAAAGAAAGTTGCAACTGCAATTGCTAGAGCCCGCAGAGCCTCTACCTTGCGGGTCTACCAATCGAAGTGGGAAGTTTTCCGTATGGTGTAGGTCGAAGAAGCTGTCCTCTTCCAATACCTCTGTGACCGAAATCGCGGATTTTCTCCTCTTCTTAAGAGAAGAGTCGAAATTGGCTGTATCCACTATCAAGGGTTATAAGAGCATGCTCTCAGCTGTTTTTAGAAACAGAGGACTGAATTTGGAAAATAATAAGGATCTTCATGATCTCATCAGGTCTTTCGAGACGACTAAATTGAGATCTTCTATTCCCCCGAGTTGGAACCTTGACGTAGTCCTAAAATTCTTGATTTCGGACAGGTTCGAACCTCCAGATAAAATCTCATTCAGAGATCTTACTAGTAAATGCATATTCCTGTTGGCCCTCGCACCTGCTAAGAGGATCAGTGAATTACATGCTTTGGACTCTCGGGTGGGATTTAAAAAAGACTCGGCTGTTATTTCTTTCCAGGATCTATTCCTAGCAAAGAATGAAAACCCTTCTAAACCTTGGCCTAGAAGTTTTGAAGTCAAGGGACTCTTCTCTAGTAGGTAGAGAGTTGGATCGGTCCCTTTGCCCAGTCAGGACCTTAAAGTTCTATTTAAAAAAGAAGACACAGCTTCAGGGATGTCGACAAAGTCTTTGGTGTTCGGTAAGAAACCCCAAAAGACCTATGTCGAAATGTGATTACCGAAGCTCATAGGAATGGTCAAGAGAACTCTTTAAAGCTGCTGAGAGTAAAAGCTCACGAAGTCCGGGCTGTGGCAACTTCCCTTTCTTTCTCTAAGAATATGTCCATGAGAAACATTTTAGCAGCAACTTATTGGAGGTGCAATTCAGTATTTGCATCCCAGTATTTAAAGGATGTTAGAGTAACATACGAAAAATGTTTTTCCCTTGGACCTTATGTATCAGCGGATACTATGCTGGGAAATGGAGCAGACGCTGATCCTTAATTTTGTTTTTATGTTTTTAATAATTATTTGTAATATGGTTGTTGAGTAGTGGGTTGCTTGAAAGGAAGTTCGGGGATGACTCCTTTCAATCGTAGTACTAACCCCAATTAGGATCAGGTGATCGGGATTAGTGTCGTGCTCTATGATCATGCCAATAGGCAAGGTGTTTTGTCATGTAAGTGGATAGGACCCCATTGACAAAGATCCTAAGGTTCTGTTGCGTAAGTGGGTAAGACCCCTGTAACAGACCATCAAGAACTCTTAGCATGAAGTCACTACCTCGCTGAGGCTCTTGAAGCGATACAGGCTCCTTGGCAGTAGCCATGAAGTCTTTCGCTAACACAGGTAGGAATCAAGGTTTTTTATTTTTATTACCTGCAACATATGTTGTTTCCTGTCTATTCAGTAAATTAGCTGTCTCTTACCCTCCGCCAAAGGTGCCAATCAGCTAAGTATGTATCTGACAGGTAAGTTGAATGCATAAAAATGTTATTGTCATGATGCAATAAAGTTTTATGCATACTTGCCTGGCAGATATATATGGTTAATGGCCCACCCGACCTCCCCTCAGGAGACAGGTGGAAGAGAAAATCTGTCTTAGAAAACGGGAATGATTCCTATTCCCGCCACCAGCGGCGGGGCGGTAGATCACCTGACCTACCTGTAGAGTGTGCCGCGAAATTCGAATTTCTATCGGGGACGACGGAGTCTATAGCTAAGTATATATCTGCCAGGTAAGTATGCATAAAACTTTATTGTATCATGACAATAACATTGTTATGATTCAATAAAGTTTGTTCATACTTACCTGGCAGATATATATAATCAAAGTGCCCAACCACCTCACCTCAGGAGACAGTGGCACTAGAAAATCTGAATAGAAAATGGGAATGGTTCCTGATACCCGCCTCCCAGCGGCGGGAATGGGTACTAACCACCTGGCCGACCACTGCGTGTGTCGTAAGTTTTGAAATTCTGTCAGACTTCGGAGAATACAGCTATATATATATCTGCCAAGTAAGTATGAACAAACTTTATTGTATCATAACAATATCATGTTAATACAGTGATCCAGTTAGGGGCATCTATGCAAGTGCTGTTCTCAAAATTTGTAAAAAGTGAAGTGCCAGTGGGGCGGGTTGGCCGTTCGTCCTGCTGAATCTCTTAGGCAAAGGTCACTGCCATACTCCCCCAAACTGGGAAGGAGGCATACCAGAGGTCCAAAGGAGGTCAGTGGAGTCAGTCCAGCCTGTTCCTTCCCAGGTTGTAACAAGAGACTGCTGCTGGAAAGGCATCTCGGAAGTATGTCAGTTTTCTTTGAATTCAGGAGATTCTTTTTTAATAAAAAAAAATTAGCAGATGTGCTAGGAATGGAAGAGGAAGAAAGATCCCTGTGCCCAGTGAGAGTTCTTAGGTATTACCTACAATGGACAGAGGAGATTAAATTATGTTTTTGCTCTCGGCTTTCTTGAAACATGGTATTGAGTTCTAGGGGAGCCTTGGGGCTACGAAGTATGAGGCGTGCCCACCAGATTTAATATTGGGTAGCGGTCATGTTTTAACCCTTAAACGCCTATTGGACGTATTTTACGTCAACGAAAATTGTCTGTCGGGTGCTTAATTGACGTAAAATACGTCTACGCTAAAAAGTTTTTAAAAATATTTGTGGAAAAATAGTTATAGGCCTACTTGGCAAAAAATTTTGAATCACGCGCCTGAGGGATGCTGGGAGTTCACGGATCAAGCTGTTGTTTTGTTTACAATCGTTACCCAGGCACGCATGAGCGAATTTCTTTCTTCTCGCACTGAAAAGAATCGGTGACACATCTCATATTAGCCGTTACATAGAGTTTTATATATGAAAATGTGTGCAATTTCATGTAAAATACAACAAAAAACAACCCATGGTTGTAGTTTTTATCAGTTTTGAAATATTTTCATATAAATAACGATAAGTGCCAAAATTTCAACCTTCTGTCAACTTTGACTCTATTGAAATGGTCGAAAAACACAATTGTAAGCTAAAACTCTTACATTCTAGTAATATTCAATCATTTACCTTCATTTTGCAACTAAATGGAAATCTCTAGCACAATATTTAGTTTTATACATTCAACTTCCCTGCCAGATATATACTTAGCTATAGACTCCGTCGTCTCCGACAGAATTTCAAATTTCGCGGCACACGCTACCGGTAGGTCAGGTGATCTACCGCCCTGCCCTGGGTGGCAGGACTAGGAACCATTCCCGTTTTCTAATCAGAATTCTTCTGTCGCCCGGACCATCAACATTGTTGTTGGTTCCTCTCGATTGGTTTTTCTTTTTTCACCGGCAATTGATCTTCTTGACCGACTTTTGGTGACGTATCTGGATTGTTGGATTGGCATACGCTTTTGTGGACTGTTTTGTGGACTTGATTTTGGAATTTTCTTTAATAATGTCTGACTCTGGAATGGTTGTGAGACGTTGTGTGAATGTAGGCTGTAAGGTGAGGTTGCCGAAAGCTTCGGTAGACCCTCACACGGTATGCAAGGGTTGCAGGGAGTATGAATGTTCTTTTACTAATACTTGTAAGGAATGTGAGAACTTGAGTGAGAACGAATGGAAGAATCTAACTAATTATTTAAAAAAGTTAGAGAGAGAAAGAGTGAGGAAGGCTTCTTATAGAAGTTTAAGTAGTTCTAGATCTGAACTAATTCCTAGCTTGGGATCTTCCCCAAGGGTAAGTATTGCTACTTCTCCTTCCATTGCAGCCCCTTCTCCTATTGCAGAACCTGTAGATTCAGCAAAAGAACTTGCGGATCTAAAAGCAGCCTTCAAGTTGATGGAAAACAAAATGGCTGCCATACAAGGTAAGGGCTAGTGATTTATTCAGTGGACATGATATGAGTGTCCCCAGTGTAGTGGAGGGGGCCATCTGGTCGGCTCAGCAACGCTCCTAGGTCTAGACCTCTTCCAAGCTCACATGCCCAGAGGAGAAGGAATGTCGAAAACCGAAAGGAGGTTGTGGAGAATCCCCACCGATCAGGTGTCCCTTCGGCGGTTTCTGTGACACCCCAGACTGCCAAGGATCGCTATTGTAAAAGCGTCCTGCGTGAGTGTTTTTTGTCGTCGGGATCTTCATCTCCGAGACGTGATTGGAGAGATTCAGATCGATCTCGGCCACTCAAGAGGAGTTGGAAGGCTCCGACAATTGATTCGACGCCAGAAAAACTTCCCTGAGGAGTCTCCCTCGGGAGTGAAGAAGGCAAGAAGCCAGAAGAGCCATTCTTTCAACCAGAGTGAGAAGGAGGCAGGAGGTGGAGGCTATGGACTCCTCCCCTCCTCCTTCCCCTCCTCCCGAAGAGGATAAAGAGGAGGTTACGAAGAGATTCATGATGGCGATGCAAGAACAGATTTCGTCTTTTGTAGGAGTTCTGTCAAAGGAGCCTCCTAGAAGGAAAGACTCTTCCCTTCCGATCAAAAGATCCTCCAGACGTATGGAGGTATCTGCCGCCAGGATCGATACTCCTACTCGAGGTGAGGTTTCCCCGGTACGAACCTGGATGAACCTATCAGACGTCCTGGCACCGGCCAGGAGTGAGGAGAGTCACCCAGGAGGCAGGATCCAGGAGCCAGGAGTGAGGAGTTCCAACTAGGAGGCAGGAGCCAAGGAGCCAGGAGTGTGGAGGCATCCAGCAGGAGGCAGGAGCCAGGAGGCAAGAGCCAGGAGGCCAAGAGGCAAGAGGCAGGAGTCAGGAGTCAAGAGGCAGGAGCCAGGAGCAAGAGGCAGGAGTCAGGAGGCAGGAGCCAGGAGTCCGGAGTCAGGAGGCAGGAGTAGGTCAGGAGGGGAGGCAGAGGAGGCCGGAGTCAGGAGGCAGGAGCAGGAGGTCGGAGTCAGGAGCAGGAGTCAGGAGGCAAGATCAAGAGCCAGGAGGCCAGGAGTCGGAGAACTCGTTCCTGGAAATTTATGACTCTTCTCCAAATAGGAGCTCCTCTCCTTCAGAGCGTAGGAGGTCTTGGAAGGACTCTCCCTCCAACGAGAACTTTCTCCTTCGTCTGATCGAGGGTTAGACGAATTGTCGGCGATGACGAAACCTCCTGCTAATGAGGGACTCTCGAGTTATAAAGTCTTAGCCTCATTATTGCTTCAAGAATTGGAGATTTTCTTAGTCCGGCGGCTCCTCCTTCTCCTCGTTCTCTCTTTTCGAGTTCGGCTACGGCAAAATCTTCGCCTTTTTGAAAATGAAGCCTGCTATATCGATGAAGAAGGCACTCCATTCTTTAGATTCTTGGATGGACAAGAAGAAGGAGTTAGGAAAGACGGTATTCTGCATGCCTCCTTCCAAACTACATGGAAAAGAGAGGTATTTGGTATGGGACAGGAGAGACTATGGGTCTTTCTCTACCTGCCTCTGCAGATGCGGTACTTTTCCAATTTTAGTGGAGGCCTCTAGTACGTCAACTCCTTAGGATCGGTCAGAGCGACGTGGAGCACTTCAGAGTTGAACCACTTTCTAAAGGGACTTTTTGTCACTTTAGAGGTGTTCAACTTTCTGGATTGGGTCACTCGAGTTCTGGCCAACAAATCTAAAGATCCGGAGTTTCTTAAAAAACCCAGAGATTCTCCATAGCGTCCTGTCTTGCATGGACAAGGCAGTACAGGACGGTTCGGGTGAAGTGGCTTCCTTTTTGGTGCTGGTCTCCTGAAAAAGAGATCAGTATATGGATCCCTATTATCGAAAGGGGTTTCTCCGAGCCAGAGGACTGCTTTATTGTTCGCCCCTCTATCGGATCATCTGTTTTCCTTCTCAGTTAGTGAAGGATATATCTCGCTCGCTAACTGAGAAGGCGACACAAGACCTACTAACACAAACGTCCAAGAAAGGACGCCCTGTAGTGTCGGCGATTAAGAAGGACTCTCGTCCTCCTCAGCAGCCCTTTCGTGGAGGTACAGCGGCTCGTCCCCCTGCCAGAAAGAAGAGCTCTGATAAGAGAGGAAGGTCTTCCTTTAGGCCCTTCAAGAAATCCAAATGACTTGTTGCTCCTTCAAGCACCAGTGGGCGCCAGACTCCTGAAACTTTGCAGGAGTATGGGCAAAAAGGGAGCCGACCTGGTCAGTGTCGGTCCTAAAGAAGGGATATGTAATCCCCTTCGACAACAGCCCTCCCCTAACATCTACGCCTCGGGAACTGTCAGCGAGGTACAAGAGACCCGGTAATGAGAAAGACTCTCCTTCAAATGGTGGAACAAATGTGGGAAAAAGAGGCCATCGAACTGGTGCAGGATCCACACACCCCGGGATTTTACAATGCCTTTTTCTAGTACCAAAGGCATCGGGGGGGTGGAGACCAGTTCTGGACGTAAGCGCTCTGAATCGCTTTGTTCAGAAAAAGAAGTTTCGCATGGAAACGTGCCGCCTCAGTATGTCGGCTCTTCGTCCAGGAGATTGGATGTCTCTCTGGACTTGCAAGACGCATATTTCCACGTTCCCATTCACCATTTGTCAAAGAAATATCTTCGTTTTGTAATAGGAGACAAGATCTTTCAGTTCAGGGCTCTGTGCTTCGGTCTGTCTACAGCTCCGCAAGTATTCACCAACCTGATGGCGAATGTGGCAAGATGGCTTCACCTAGAGGGAATAAACATCTCCCTCTACTTGGACGACTGGCTGATCAGGGCCAAGTCGGAGATTCAGTGCTTGGAGGACTTATCAGTAACAAGGAACATGATAGATTCGCTGGGTATTGCTCGTCAACCTCGAGAAGTCACAGCTGATCCCCAGCCAGAACTTGGTCTATCTGGGGATTCAGATGGATTCTCGGGGTTTTCGGAGTATATCCTTCGCGAGAAAGAATCACTCGAGGTTTGTCGAGAATCTCGAGCTTCTTAGAGAGAAAGAACAGTTCAGCGAGGGATACCTGAGCCTTTTAGGGACCCTGTCCTCACTAGAAAAGTTCTTCTCTCTGGGGAGGCTTCACCTTCGCCCTCTTCAGTTTTTCCTCAAAGAGGTGTGGAGTTGGAAGACGGGACAACTCTCGGACATCTTCCAACTTCCACAAGAGGTAAAGATCATTTGAATGTGGTGGATCCCTCCTCTTCAAAAGAACGAGGGCGTATCGCTTGCCCTGCAGAACCCAGACCTAAGTGTTATATACCGACCGCTTCGGAGTCGGGATGGGGAGCGACGCTAGGAGCAAGGGAGGTGTCAGGCACCTGGACAAAGAACAGTGTCCTGGCACATCAATTGCAAGGAACTAGTGGCCATACACCTAGCCTTAAAGTTCTTCGAAGAGATAGTCAGAGGCGGGGTGATACAGATAAACTCGGACAACACCACGGCTCTGGCTTACATACGCAAGCAAGGAGGCACGCACTCTTTCTCCCTCTATCAGTTAACAAGACACCTGTTTAACCTGGATGGAAGAAAAGAGGCATAACTCTCCTCACAAGGTTTGTTCAAGGGATCAAGAATGTGAGAGCGGACAGACTGAGCAGGAGGAATCAGGTCCTTCCCACAGAATGGACTCTACACGAAGAAGTGTGTCAAAGTCTTTGGTCCCTGTGGGGGAGACCTCACATAGACCTGTTTGCGACGTTCCTCTCCAAAAGAATAGAGATATTTTGCTCTCTAGTGGAAGATCCGAGAGCCTTCGCAATAGACGGCGTTTCTCCTGGATTGGTCGGGTGTGGACGCATACGCCTTTCCCCCGTTCAAGATCCTGGGGGAAGTGCTCAGGAAGTTCGTAGCTTCGAAGAGCACGAAGTTGACGCTAATAGCCCATTTTGGCCAGCCCAGGAATGGTTCACGGAGGTACTGGAGTGGATAGTGGACTTCCCCAGATCGCTTCCAAACAGACCAGATCTACTCAGACAACCCCACTTCGAGAGGTTTCATCACAACCTCCCAGGTCTCGCTCTGACTGCCTTTCGACTATCAAAAGACTTGTCAGAGCGAGGGGCTTTTCTCGCAAGGCTGCGGGCTCTATCGCTAGAGCCCGCAGAGCTTCGACGAGAAGAGTATACCAATCAAAGTAGGGAAGTCTTTAGGAGGTGGTGTAAGGGTCAGAAGCTGTCCTCCTCCAGTACCTCTATAGTGAATATTGCCGATTTCCTCCTCTTTCTGAGAGAGGAATCACACCTATCTGTCTCAACAATAAAGGGATACAGAAACATGCTGTCTTCAGTATTTAGGAATCGAGCCTAGACATTGCAAGCACAAAGATCTACACGATCTAATTAGATCTTTTGAGACTTCAAAGGCAGCTACTCCTAGAACACCTAGTTGGAATCTAGACGTGGTCCTGAAATTCCTTTCATCGGATAAATTCGAGCCTTTACATCTGGCTTCCTTCCGCGACGTCACTAGGAAATGCTTGTTCCTGGTGGCTCTCGCTACAGCCAGAGGCGAGCGAATTGCACGCTCTTGGATTCCCACGGTGGGGTTCAAAGGAGATGCGGCCATCTGTTCTTTTCAGACAATGTTTTCCTGCAAGACGAAAACCCGTCAAAACCGTGGCCCAGAAGTTTTGAGGTAAAGGCCTATCTAACCTCGTAGGCAGAGAGATAGAGAGGTCTCTCTGTCCAGTGAGAGCTCTTAAATATTATTTAGAGAGGAAGAGACAGATGGGAGCTTTGTCAACAAGGTCTTTGGTGTGCGGTGAAGAACCCCAAAAGACTCATGTCCAAGAACGCCTTGGCTTTCTTTGTGAGAAGCGTTATTACGGACGCTCACAAGAACTGCTCGGAGGTGAGGGCAGTAGCAACGTCTTTGGCGTTCCAAAAGAATATGTCTCTAAAAAATATCATTGAGACTACATATTGGAGGTGCAATTCAGTGTTTGCATCTCATTATCTGAAGGATGTGAGAGTGACCTATGAGAAGTGTTTCTCGCTAGGTCCTTTTGTATCAGCAGATACAGTGCTGGGTCTTGGAGCAAAGACTGATCCTTAATAATTATTGTGTTTTTTATCGTTAACCATAAAACCCTCCTCTTGTCAAGATATTGTGCTTTGGTTTTTATTTCTATTAGCAAGCTCACTAATGTCGCACGGGAGCATAGTGTCATTGTTGGTAGGGGATCAAGGGTATGTATGGCTAGGGTAGGGGAGTACAAAATTTTTTTTTGTTTTTTTTTGTATATTTTGTAAATGAAAGTGTATTTGTTTTATGTTTGGAGTTTTTGTTGTTTGTAAGGTGAGTTCGGGATAACTCCTTACAATCTTAGAACTAACATGGATGTTAGGATCAGGTGATCGGGATCGGTTTTGTGCTCCTTGAACAAGGTGTATTGTCATGTTAGTAGGTAATATCACCCAATGACAAAGGCCTTTCGGCTCTGCCGAGTAAGTGGGTAAGACCCCATTGGCAGACCCACAAGAACTCTTAGCCATAGATCAATATCTCGCTGAGGCTCTTGAGGCTAAGCAGACTCCAAGGCAGTAGGCCCCGCGAGTCTTCAGCCTAATAAGGTAGGAACCAAGGTTTATTAATACCTACAACATATGTTGTTTACCTGTCTATTTCAGTAGTTAGCTGTCTCTTACCCACCACCAATGGGTGCTAATCAGCTAAGTATATATCTGGCAGGGAAGTTGAATGTATAAAAATGATATTGTCATGTTACAATAAAGTTTTTATACATACTTACCTGACAGATATAATACGATTAATGGCCCACCCCCAGCCTCCCGCAGGAGACAGGTGGAAGAGAAGAATTCTGATTAGAAAACGGGAATGGTTCCTAGTCCTGCCACCCAGGGCAGGGGGGTAGATCACCTGACCTACCGGTAGCGTGTGCCGCGAAATTTGAAATTCTGTCGGAGACGACGGAGTCTATAGCTAAGTATATATCTGTCAGGTAAGTATGTATAAAACTTTATTGTAACATGACAATATCATATTTATGGAGAATTTAAAAAAAAAAAACTTTCCTTACGTCCACACGGTAACTTCCGAAAAAAATCAGAAATGCTTTTGTCAGATTGTCGTAATGTTTGCACCGTTTTATATTAGCCATTACATAAAGTTTTACATATGAAAATGTGCGCAATTTCATGTAGAATACAACTAAAAACAACCCATGGTTGTAACTTTTATCAGCTTTGAAATATTTTCATATAAATAACGATAAGTGCCAAAATTTCAACCTTCGGTCAACTTTGACTCGACCGAAATGGTCTAAAAACGTAATTGTAAGCTAAAACTTACATTCTCGTAATATTCAATCATTTACCTTCATTTTGCAACAAATTGGAAGTTTCTAGCACAATATTTCGATTTATGGTGAATTTTTGAAAAAAAAAACTTTTTTCCCTTACGTCCGCGATAACTCTTCCGAAAAAATCAGAAATGCTTTTGTCAGATTGTCGTAATGTTTGCACCGTTTTATATTAGCCATTACATAAAGTTTTATATATGAAAATGTGTGCAATTTCATGTAGAATACAATAATAAACAACCCATGGTTGTAGCTTTTATCAGTTTTGAAATATTTTCATATAAATCATGATAAATAGAAAAAATTCGACCTTCAGTCAACTTTAACTCGACCAAAATGGTCGAAAAATGCAATTGTAAGCTACAACACTTGTAGTCTAGTAATATTCAATCAATTACCTTCATTTTGCAACAAACGGGAAGTCTTTAGCACAATATTTCGATTTATGGTGAATTTTTTTTTTTAAATTTTACGTTTGCACATTACGAATTCATGTATCATGATCGTTTTACAATTTGTTATATACCAAAATCATTGCAATTTAGTGTACAATACAATGAAAAACTAATTAACTCATTAGCTTTAACCGTTTTGCTCACAGCGCAATTTGTATACAATTATATGAAATTTTTTTTTCGCTCATATATTCCAATATTTATATATGATAGTTATATTTTTTTCATTTCTGATTGTTGCATACTAAACTACAGGCAATGACAAAAAAAAAAGGAGCCAAAAATGAACTCTTAATCTTGAAAACTAAGTGTGCTGTGATTTTTTGAAAAAAACTTTTTTTCCGCTTCAGCGCTCACTCCCAAACGCCGCCGGCGTAAGGGAGACACTTTTGGAAATAACGGATCAGCGTTTAAGGGTTAAATGGTTTAGTGTAGGTGACAGATTTGTCCGATATATTGTTTTGTGGTACTATGCCCTAGACAGGGGCAATTTTGTGTGCTTTGTTGGCCTTCAGTAGTAATCTTTTGTCACAAAGCTGTTTCCAATACCTTGTCAGCCTTCGTAATACTCCTTCTCTGCAAGGTCCCATGTCAGTAGAGGCACTCCTAGGCTATATGTACTGCCACTCCCTACAGGTTGAGATAAGAGCCAACCAAAGGCGGTACTATCTACCTGCAGCAGCTCTCTCAGCGGGTGAGGAAACAGCAAGCATTTTCTCAATGCTAGCAGATTTTTATATTCAATTTCATTGTCATTTTTAAATGTATTGAGTGTTAGTTTTGTCCCTATACCCCACCTCCTTCAATGTGGAATTAGCTAAGTAATTACTGTGTAAGTTACTTCTATAAAAGTGACATTTTTATAACTTAATGAAGATATACATATAATTAACCAGTAATTATGGATGGAGACCACCCTCCTCCCTGCATATGGACTTGAGCATAAACAAATTGACCTTTTAGCTGGGTTGTTCCTCATTCTTACCCCGAAAGTGGGCCGGTCTTGTCTCTTGTCACCTACTCAAACAAAAGAATCGCCACCGCAAATTTTGAAAATTCAAGCTGCCATCAAGTAGAAACTCTTAGCCAAGTAATTACTGGGTAAGTATATATAAATCTTTATTTTATAAAAATGTCATTTCCTTATTGAGGAAGTAAATGTGTAACTAATTTTTGTTTGTTACCAATTTATGCTTACAGATGGCATTGATGGTAAGCAGGCACGTCGCACAGGAACTAGTGGTCCCCTGGGAGAACTATTTGACCATGGGTTGGATTCCTGGACAACTTCTTTCATTCCTATGTGCCTCTTGTCTGTGTTTGGTCGTGCTGACTTCAGTATCAGCCCTATGAGATTTTATTTTGTGATGTGGAATGTACTTACCTGCTTTTATACAACACACTGGGAAAAGTATTTGACAAAAATCCTTTTTCTGCCATGGGGATTTGATATATCACAAGTGGTAAGTGCATCTTTCATCTTGGCTTTCCAGGGTCTGATGCTGTGCTTATTACTTTCTGGTTCGTATTTAGAGATAGAAACAGTAGCTATTGATTTTCTTAGATTGGGACAGGTCTTCAAATTAAGAAAGGAATTTTGAAATGTTATACTGTATTTATCTTACCCGAGATTTGAATATTACACTGTACTGTGAAAATTATATATATATATATAGGTTTTTTTTTTCAGCTCATCTTTATTATTTACTTGGTGACTGGCATTTGGGGACAACACATTTGGAAATTTGAGATCATTTGGGGAATATCTTCGGGAACAATGTTTGAGTGCATGATGTACACAGGATCTTTGGTTACATCTCTACCTATGTCCTTCTACAATGTTTACAAGTAAGTTTACACATGAAGAATGGCTGAAATGTTATTTAGAATTGAAGCATATAAATTTTGAACAAATTCCCCATTTAGTCAAACATGAGTGTTTTCATACAATCAACTTACCTGTCAGATATATACATAGCTAAGACTCCGTCGTCCCCGACAGAAATTCAAATTTCGCGCCACTCGCTACAGGTAGGTCAGGTGATCTACCGGCCTGCCCTGGGCGGCAGGACTAGGAACCATCCCCGTTTTCTATCATATTTTCTCTGTCGCCGGTGGTATCAACATTGTTGCTATTACCTCCTGACTTAGATTCTTATTTCATCCTTTGAACATCGTTTATGGGCTTTTTGGTGACGTATCTGGATCGTGTTTTTGGCATTCGCTTCTGTGGACTGTTTTTGGAATTGCTTTTTGGATTTTTCTCAGTATGTCTGATTCAAATGTGAGTGTGGAGAATGTGGGTGTGAATGTAGGCTGCAGGGTGAGGATACCGAAAGCTTCGGTTGATCCTCACACTGTATGCCGTAAATGTAGGGGGTTTCAGTGTTCTGCTAATAATACTTGTAATGAATGCGAGGGATTAAATGCAGAAGAGTGGAAGACTTTAACTTCTTATTTGAAGAAGTTAGAGAGGGATAGGGTTAGACGTCTGAAGGTGTAGTTCAAGGCCTATGAGCTTTATGATAATTCTAATCCTACTGATTTAGATTCTCCCATGTTTCTCATTCACAAAGTGTACTTTCGGAATCGGCCTCGGAAATCGCCGATCTGAAAGCTACGATTCGAGACATGAAGTCCAATGGCGGACTTACAAGGTAAGGCTAGTGAAAGTGAGCATTACAGTGAAGTGAGTTCCCCCAGTGTTGTGGAGGGGGCGTTTGATCGTCCTGCGACGCTCCCAGGCCTAAGACCTCTTCCAAGCTCCCATGCCCAGAGGAGGAAGGAAAGTCGAAAGCCTTAAGGAGGTCGTGGGGAATCCCCAACGGTCAGACGTCCCTTCAGCTAGCTCTGTTTCGTGGCAGGCTGCTCAAGGGCGCTCTAGAAAAAGCGTCCTTCATGAGTGTTTCTCATCCTCTCCCTCTCCCTCACCTAAACGAGGGTGGAAGGAGTCTAATTTATTGAGGCCTCTGAAGCGTCATTGAAAGAACCCGAAATTGATTCGAGCCCAGAGCGTTTCTCAGATGACGCTCCCTCTTCTATTAAGAAGGCGAAGGTGGCGTCAGCGTCACCCGACGAGTACGCAGAAGTACCCTTTCCTACTTCTCCCCCGATTGATGACGAAAGGCGTCATGCAGTTGACGTGGGAGAAGCTTCAAGGAGAATTATTATGGCAGTTCAGAGCAACTGGCCTCTCTAGTGGGAGTTTTAGCGCCTCGTAGGAAGGACGTTGCGCTTCCAATCAAGAAGTCTCGTCCTCTCTCCCCTGCTAAGCGAGAAGCGTCATGCAGACGTGAAGCTTCTAAACATATTACAGAAGCTTCGGGTCGAGAGCGAGATCGGTTGTTTACGAAAGTTACGTAACGCCAGAGAGACGTGAGACGTCTTTTAGACATGAGCGTCTTTGAAAGCTGTTGGTAGACCTGAAGCTCCAACCAATATTTTGGCGCCAAGTAGGACGCCTTTTGAGAGCGGAGCGTCTTCCAGGCGCGAGGCGTCATCCGGACGTCAGCAGCCAAGTAAGCGGGAGCGTCAGCCAGGACGCTTGGCGGACGAGAAGCGTCAATCCAAGCGGGAAGCGTCTTCTATTTATCGAGAGAAGCCTGAGCTTTTGGCTCCTTCCAAGGCTATTAAAGCGGGGAAGAGGAAAGAATATCATTCCCTTAGCCCCTCTCCTATTAGGAGTTTGTCTCCTCCAGAGGAGGAACGTACAGAGGTGGGAGCGGAGACTCATTTAGATCCCGAGTTGGAAGGAAAACTCGGATGAAGAATATCAAGAAGAGAAGGACTGTCGAACTATAAAGTTTTGACTGCCTTGCTTCTAGAGGAGTATGGAGACGAATTGACTCCTGCCGCTCCTCCTTCCTCCGCGCTCTCTGTTTTCGAGTTGCTAAGACGAAGAAGTCTTCGTCTTTTCTCAAAATGAAGCCCACCATTTCAATGAAGAGGGCTCTACAATCCTTAGACTCGTGGATGAAGTCTAAGAAGGACTTAGTAAGAACGGTCTTCTGCATGCCTCCAGCGAGACTAGCTGGTAAAAGAGGCATTTGGTATCAGACGGGAGAGAATATGGGTATTGCTCTCCCGTCTACGTCAGAAGCCAGACTTTTCGACCTTAGTTGACCGCTTCACGTCGACAAGGTCTCAACTCGGCACGGATTACGTGGGCATTTCTGAACTGGACCATCTCCTCAAGGGACTCTTTCATGTATTGGAAGTTTTCAACTTCTTAGATTGGTCCCTTGGGGTGATGTCCAAGAAAGCCCATGATTCGGAAGGAATCGAACCGGAAGCCCTTTTGTGCATATTGTCTTGTATAGACAAAGCGGTACAGGATGGCTCTTTTGAAATCTCCTCTTTGTTTGGAGCAGGTCTTCTAAAGAAGAGGACGGTATATGGTGCCTTTTTAACCAAGGCAGTCTCCCATGCTCAGAGGGCAGCGCTGCTGTATTCGCCTTTGTCTGACTTTTTGTTCCCTTCTCAGTTGGTGAAGGACATTGCTCATTCATTAACTGAGAAGGCGACTCAGGATCTTCTGACGCAGTCAGCAATGAAGAAGAAGCCTGCTTCTACATCTGACAAGAAAGGACCGAGTACATCGGTTCAGCCCTTTCGAGGTGGTCCGACCTCCAGACCTCCCGCAAGAAGGAAGGCTCCGGAGAAGAGAGGTAGGTCTGCCTTTCGTCCCTTTAAAAAAGGTGGGAAAATGAAGCTTCTCTCCTCCAAGCACCAGTTAGGTGCCAGGCTCCTGGATTTGTGGAGGCCTGGACACTTATAAACACAGACGCGTCATCGTTGGACTATAATAAGGAAGGGATATCGTATCCCTTTCCTGAACACTCCTCCCCTAACGTCAATACCAAGGGAACTAACAGCCAAGTACAAGGATCCTATGCTGAGGGATACTCTTCGATCGATGGTGGAACAAATGTGGGACAAGAGAGCGATAGACCAAGGTCTTTGGTGCGCGGTAAAAGACCCCACAAGACTGATGTCCAAGAATGCGCTGGCATTCTTTGTGAGGAACGTCATTACAGACGCGCATAAGGTCTGTTCTGACGAACAGTTACGACTGTTGAAAGTTAAAGCTCATGAAGTGAGAGCAGTAGCGACGTCTCTCTCGTTTCATAAGAATATGTCGCTTAAAAACATCATAGATACGACATTTTGGAGATGCAACTCAGTATTTGCATCTCATTACTTGAAAGACGTTCGTGTGACATATGAGAAGTGTTTTTCTCTAGGTCCGTTCGTATCGGCGGATACGATTCTGGGTATGGGAGCCGACACCAATCCTTAAAAGTATATACTTTTCTTCTTTTTGGATATGGTCTGGAATCTCTTCGAACAATGGAGGACTTGGTTTAGCACGGGCGGCCGTCTATGTTGTTCAGTAAGAGAATCTTGTCATATCTAATTAGATGAGTATAATTTTTTTTTTTTAGAAATTATGTATGTGTGCGTAGTGGTTTTGAGTTACGGTTGTTGTGACGAGTTCGGGGATAACTCGGAACAATCCTTAGTTCTAACATATGGTTAGGATCAGGTGGTCGGGATTGGTTGTGTGCTCCTTCATAAGGTGTATTGTCATATAAGTGGATCAGCACCCATTGACAAAGTCCTTTCAGGCTCTGCCGAGTAAGCGGATAAGACCCCATCGGCAGACCCACAAGAACTCTTGGCCATAGATCATATATCTCGCTAAAGTTTCTTGAGGTGATGCAGACTACTGGGCAAACACCCACGAAGTCTACCACATATCAGGTAGGAACCAAGGTTTTATTTATACCTACAACATATGTTGTTTACCTGTCTATTCCATATAGTAGCTGTCTCTTACCCTCCACCGAAAGGTGCCAATCAGCTATGTATATATCTGACAGGTAAGTTGATTGTATGAAAATGATATTGTTATGTTACAATAAAGGTTTCATAATACTTACCTTGGCAGTATATACAATTAAAGGCCCACCCAGCCTCCCCGCAGGAGACAGGTGGAAGAGAGAAAATATGATAGAAAACGGGGATGGTTCCTAGTCCTGCCGCCCAGGGCAGGGCGGTAGATCACCTGACCTACCTGTAGCGAGTGGCGCGAAATTTGAATTTCTGTCGGGGACGACGGAGTCTTAGCTATGTATATATCTGCCAGGTAAGTATGTATGAAACTTTATTGTAACATAACAATATCATTTTTAGATCATTTTGTCTTTGCACTCAAGTGAATAAATGTTTGACATATATTTCGTTGTGTGACGTGACCAACCTGTGTACCTCGTCTCTTATTACAGGTCGTACCGAGACAAAACTGGGAAGATGCTGGGAGTTTGGGAGGCTTCAAGACCTTTGGTGTGTCCCATATTATGTTTTATTTTGTGCTCCTTTTGGGTCTTCCAGTCTCCTTCTGATATAATTAACAGGGATCCACGCATGTTTATGTACATGGTTGGAACTATATTTGCCAACGTCAATGTAAGTGTGCTATGTAGCGTACATGGGTTTTTTTGTGTGATTTATTTAGTAATTTTTCATATGAGATAACCTGCGAATTGATTACAGACAACAAAAGTATTGTAAATATCATGTTCCTACATAACAAAGAAATGCAGATAATTTTTGCAGTGAATGAGAACAAAACCTAACTTTTTTTTTTTTTTTTTTTTTTCCAGTGCCGACTAATTGTGTCACAAATGAGCAGCACTCGCTGTGAGTTGCTAAATTGGCTGATGGCTCCTTTAGCACTTGCTGTAGCTGTTGTTTGGATTATTCCTTCCCTTGAAATGGCAACACTATTGGTCTTAAGTAGCTTGGCATCTGCTGCGCACATCCATTATGGAGTTCATGTGGTAAGCTGTCAAACTTCATTCTACCTTCGATTTTTTTCTAAGTACATGAAATGTATTTTCATATGTATTACACAACTGAATGAGTCCATAGATTTATCCCATGGAATCATGCAAACCTAACACTCGTGTAGTCACAGTTTGTGGTCTCCTAATGTTACCAGACACTATGTAGCCTGTGCTGCAATGCCCCTTCGGCCGCTTAGCTTTCCCTCTCCTAACAATTATTTCAAAGTGCAACTGTGAAGTTTTCCTCCTGTTGCACCTTTCAGACCTACCTACTCTCAATTTCCTTTTCAGCGCTGAAATGACCTCACAGGTCCCAGTGCTTGGCCTTTGGTCTACCCACTTATTCAAGTCAATTCTTAAAAATAATTTAATCAGCGGTTGATTTTGACAGGTTCGTCAGATGTGTGAACACTTCCACATCATGTGCTTCAGCATCAAAGACAGGGCCGATTGACTGCTCGCCGACAGCGCATAAGGAGTTTCCAGATAGATGCCCTCAAAATCTTCACATACTATTTTGTCAGTTATTCAACTTCATTCCTGGTGACATCGGAAAGTATCATGACAGAAGTTATGCATATCATTAGTCATTTTCATTACATGTAATTGATTATGTTCATTCTGAGTGAGCACTGGGTCATTCCAGTTGGTAAAGGAAGTGGGATGTTGGTTTATTCATAGTGGGAGAAAGTTAGATGTCTCTGTATGAGTAGAAACTGCTCAAGTTCAAAGTGAACACACACTCAATCTAACGAACGATGACAATAACAGGTTTATTTATAGTCAAGAGAAGGTCTCTCTCTCTCTCTCTCTCTCTCTCTCTCTCTCCTCTCTCTCCTCTCGTCTCTCTCTCTCCTCTCTCGCATCTCTTCTTCTCTCGCTATCTCTCTCTCTCTCTCTCTCTCTCTCTCTCTCTCTCTCTCTCTCTCTCTCTCTTTCTCTTTCTCTCTCTCTCTCTCTCTCTCAAATCAACTACTGAGAAATTTTAAGATGTGATGTTATTTTATTGTGTATGAGTGTTATTTTGGCATGCGAGTTAGCTAATATATTGTGTGGATGTACAAAGTATATCCTGTTTATAAGTGTTTTGTGTATATTACCTTTGCAAATCTTATATCACCAGAGCAGATGCAGCTAGATTCATGTCACCTCTGTTTATTTAAGAATGTATGTTGATAACTTGTTTACATTTACAAGAGCTACAAGTGGAGGTCATATTAACATGTACAAACTTTTCAAATCTGACAATACCAAGATAAATCATAGAATATAGGTGAGGCAGAGGTCAAAGCTACATACTCTGTTTTAGATTAGAGTAATTAGTCCTTTTGGTTTTAGGGTTTGGCTAAGAGGCAGATTTTAGTTTTCCATCTTGATAACTTTTCGAACATGCTTGATTTGTTTCCACTTTTCTTCCATTTCTTAGTTATCTTAGTAGTTACTTAAGTCAAAAGTTGCTTTTGCTTCCTAACACCACCTGCTAGAGTATACTCAAAGAAATGATTCCCTTCTTTCTGTTTCCATATCAGTCTTTAGAAATTAAGGAATGCTGGAGAGCAATTATGTCTGTTGAAGCTTATACAAGTTTTCATGTTGAGTTTTAAAATGGGAGCATTTCAGGTTGCTTATCTTGTTTCATGTGCGCCCAGGGTTTTTCTGCAATGATATTTTGGTAGTGATAGAGTTTAGTTGGTATATTAAAGAATTGTGTCTCTCAGTGTATTTACTGTGATGAGAAAGCCTTGTACCCTGATTTTCCATTGTGTGCTTTGTGCCTTGTGTCAAAAAAGGTGTTTATTATGGTTACGGTTAAAAACATGCCCTGTTGCTTAGTTGTGTGGGGTTTGGCTCTCACGAAATCATTAGAAAGCTGTTGTAGAACAAAATACTGTATGTATGAAAGGAATGAAATGGTACAGTTCACTTATAGAGGTAGTCAGATTCTACAAATTGCTGTAGGCACCTGGTCACACAAAATTCACTCATGCTCCGTAGGTGATAGTTTTGACTTTTTTCCTGAATCACCAGGAGAGGATATAGGGACATTATGGTTACAGTATGTTTATACTAAATGCTGATCACTGAAATGGACAACTTTATAACCAGGAACTATGATTATTGAGCAATAAGTATTGGAAATGGGCTTCATTATTACTTTGGGTTGATATTGTACTTGGACTGCCCACTTATTCCATTTGGAACACTTGAAGTCTATTGGATGTCTGTTTACAGATTGTAGAACAATCATTTGATGGATATTGTGCAGCGTTGTTGTGTACATAAAATTTGGAGCTTTTGCTCTGTTGTTATGATTATACGTACATTTAATTAAGAGGGTTGATACGAGTTCCCGAAGGTGATGTTTGTCGTACTGTTAAAACCATTTTTAGATGACACTACACTTTTCTTTGTTCTCTGTCTTAGCTGAAGACTCCCTTTCCCTCCTGCTTAAGTACTTTGAAGCGGACAGATTGCAAGTTTCCTGTGTATGTATTAGTATGCTGTTGTCTTGCTTGAGATAGATGTAGAATATAGAATCCCATAGTTAAACGTGAGTAGTGAGCAGCCCACTTGGTACGAACATGAACTGAGAAACTTGTTGATGGATTAATTTACACTCGCTGCATTCCTTAGGTTTTTACATTTTTAGCCTGCATTCCTTGTATGATATAGTTTCATAAGGCCTTTGTATTATTTTCATGAAACTTACAATTTTGAAGAACTTAAGCAAGGCTTTCTTTTAGTTTTTGAGATTAGGTAGGGCAGCAAAACTTTTTATTTTATTTATGTGTACATACTATTTATTTGTTTATTTATGGATTTATTTGTAATAACATATACATATTAGTTGTGGTAGCTTTATCACAAGGATTTGACTTTGGAGGAATTTTCATTTATGCATTTTATTTATGGGGGATCTGATGAATGCATCTTTTGTTGGTGCATTAATATTTAATCCTCTGTGAACTTAGTTGCTGGATAGAAAGAAATCTTTACATTTTTAATTGACTTATTCAGAGCTTTGAGTATCAGTTTTTGTAATGTGCTTTCCTTTGATATTGGTCGTTTGTGTTACACAAGAACGTATTTTAGATACTATAATGATTTCACATTTTGTATTTGTAAAGTGAAGTAATTGATGGTGGATGGTCATCATTTTGGTAGGAAATATTGTTTCATATCAAGGTTACTGTTAGCATTCAAAGTCAGATAAGGTAGGGAGCTGACATTCAAAAACAAGAAAAATCATTATGCAGTCGTTATCTGATAAGACTGAATGAATCCATAATTTGGGTAGGGAATTTTTCATGTTAGGGTAACAATGAACAAATTTGAAATTGAAATCTATTTGGGACTCTTTTAACATAAAATTAAACTAGAATTAGTAACCTACATACAGTATGTGGTGGTTTGCAAATATTTTTGTATTTCTTTCATGTCCGAGATTTGTTAGCTACGAGCAAATGCTGAGTAGATTCAAGTTAGGTGGAGCCAGATTTCAGTAAGGAGATTAGTGTCAATACTTTTAAAGTTTTTTCACTTATTAGATCATCTGTGAGTCTTGAAAGTATTGGAGAATTATTCATATTAAAAGCTGATGGTGTACTTTTCCAACAATATTGATTCTTGATCTTCTGATTGTCATTGATGTGGCTGGCTCTTTTAACTTACATCATTTGATGTAAATTCAAGCATATTTTGTTTGTGAATGTAGGCAGGCTGCAGAAATGTCCTGTTTCATCTTGTGCTAAAATGTATCTTTTCTAACTGTACACAATGAGACGTTTGAATATCTGTTATTAGCACATGATGTGGATGTGAGTGGAAAATATGTTGAAGTATTATTTTTAAAGACTTCAGATGATTTAAGGGGTCAAAATTCCCTCTTTCACTCTCTGTCCTGTGTTACTGTTCAGTTTCCTTATTTTTATATGTTGTTACTATTATGGATATTAATATGTAGCGTGCTTTTTAAAATTTTATTTCGTTCAATCCTGCTAATGTCTTTTACTCCGTTTTATTGCTGTAGCTTTCATTTTCTACTTTGCACATTTTCTCTAGATTTTTCTTTTGTTTTTAAATATTTGCTCAGGTATGGTTTTATTCCTTCATTTGCCATTCTGTTCTGCATCCATTTGTCAGGTGTCTTGGTTGAAAAATTAAATGATTCTTTTGGCAGGGTATGTATTTCAAGTACTCTCTGACTTAAGCAGTGACACTTTGATGATTGTCATTCACTGCCCCTCCATTTAAAGTGCTTCTACACCGTTCTTGAATATTTTTGAAGTGTTGGTGAGTATGAAAATTAATGATTGATTATTTTACTTTGAGATTTGTTTTTTAGGGAGGATAGATAATTATCACCAAAAGAAAATGACTAGTCATGAAAGATTATGCACAGTTTTTTCAAGTTTAACATGGAACCCTTTATCCATCCTTGAAAGAATTCATAATTGAGTTCTTATCATCACTAATGTCTATGGTTTTTGTATTGGTCTACTGGCATGTACACCTCTTCACTTTTAACTAATAAACACTAACTGCGTTATTTCACCTGTGTATTACTAACACCTAGTAGATCTTCAGACTGGTATGAACAAGTTTTTATAATTCGTAAGAATTCGTTCGTATGGGCTGTTTCTAGAATGGTTACTGGACCTGATTTGATGTTGCTCTTCCCATTTTTTACATGAGAGACTAGATTGTCAGTTATGAATTCCTGTAAAACTTGTTCATATCATGGACTAATTCCACAGCAAATGCTGAAAAAGGCTATTTTTTCTTGGGCTATGGCCTCTTATGGTGGTGGACATTTTCTAACTAATTTTATCATTGCTTTGAATTTTTTCTTTTATCATAGATATCTGTCCTCTAGCAATTGACCGATGTTAGTTAAATGTTAATTCCAAAAAGTAAACTGTGTTCAGTGATGATGTAGTGTAGGCAATAAACAGTTGTATATTTCCTGTGTTGAATATATAAGACATGCACCTTTATTCTTTATTCTATGTAGTTTATGGTATTGCATTTGAAAGTAACAATAATTATTTGTAGATGGTGTTCGATTTGTGTGTAAGTGTAGCTCATTACTTGATTTTACATCAAGTAAAATTAAAGGGTTGAATTTTTTTATTTTTCAGAAATCTTGTCAGATGCTCTGCAAAGCAGTATGGAAGTTTTTTTGCTTTTGCATTAATTTTTAAAGGTAAAAATGTTTTTATTTCACTTTTGAAAACATCATCATCAATGATTCAATTACTTTTCTTCGTTATTTTTGGACCTTTTCATCCTGTGTAAAAATTTTACATGTTTTGTGCTACATAGTAAGTTATTATGTATGTTTTTTGGAGACTGTCGTGATATATGAAACGGTTACTGACATTAGTGATTAGACAGCAGTGTCTAGTTTATGCCAAGCCTCTGCCATGTTCATAAAAGGCTTTAAGGCACAAGCTCCATTTAGCTGAGTGAATCATTTATCAGGTGTGTAAACTGAGAAAGTTCAGCTCTTGGATTAATTCCCAGCAGTGTCATCATCTCTGCTGATCAGCTTGTGAAGCTGAATCCACTTATAAGTATTTTGGTGGATTCATTTTTAAAATTTTCCATTGAATCACAGGTTGGACTCGTGTCACTTCATCTTAGTGATTCTGAGACTAGCAGTTTGGCTTGCTGTTGTTGGAATTATTCGGATTGCCTTTGGTTCTTTGGAATATTTTTACAATTTGTATGTGTGGTTTCAGAGGGTTATCAGCCAAATGTCTGAAAATTTCTGTGTGCTGTCATATAATCTGTGTTTCCTCTAGGGTTAGTTGTTATATAATTGTGACATCAAGCCGTTTACTAGTCCACAAAAGCTAGTGAGTTTAGCCCACCTGTGATGGGTAGTGAGCTGAATGTTGAAGTACATAGTAGAGTATCATTTAGTATATTTTTGTGATTTGTAGTTTGATTGGTACTTACAATAGACATGCTTTGATGCTGGAGAATGTCAGTATGCTTTGCCAAAGAAACTTCTGAAGAATTCTTGGGCTAAAACTCTTTGCCAACATTCAAATAATTGTAGGTATAACAGATACTAGGCTCAAACGCATTCAGAGCTACTGAGGTCTTCAATGTCATAAAAAAAACTGGCTGTCCATCAAAAACATTTTTAGTACATCATACTAATATGTGTTTATTTTTAACATTTTAGTTTAAAAAATTAGTAAAAACTTGAGTGTTAGTATTATGTATCCCTTTTATTCCAACTTCTATTACAGATACTTGTCCAGCCCCAAAAATACATTCTTCAAGTTTCTCTTGAATGGTAAAGTACAAAGCCAGTGTATAAAACCAAATTTACGGGAATAAATACAAAGCAGGAGCTTTCGGCCATCATCAAGGTTCTCTTCAACCGCACTAAACAATAATTGCTAAGAGTTTACAAATAAAAAAATTTCAGTGTCATCCTATTTCCCTGCACTTATTGAGATGGAGATTAGCACAGGAACAATGCCTTTCCTCGTTGGCAATTGGAATGTGAGCTGGACATGTGGTGTGGGGGGCTTTTCCTCTTTCAAGATCTGTCAAGTTGGTGTGGGTGGGAGCACTTTGCATGAAGTAAAGTAATTTAAGATGTGTGGGTTTGCAGAGATAGTGTGTTCTTTTGGAAAAACATATTGACATCAGTGCATATGATTGGATGTGTGGGAATGCACTTGTTTTTATATCAAGACTAATGAAATGGACATTGAAAGCCTGATCTTTATGAATTTTTTCAAGCAATACTAGAGTTCGGCGCTGGAAATTTGTGGGTGATTATGATGGTGGGAATTTTGATGTTCTTCAGCCTGTAGTACTTTTTCTGCACAAGATCATTTTCCAAGCACCGGGAAATACTACCTTTTTTTATTTTTAATCCTTTTTTTCTAAGGCTATTGACATTTTTTGGTAAAACATTGAGATGTGTGTATTTTAGTACCAATCCTGTATGTAATGACTTAGCAATGTGGTTACACCATTCATGTTTCCATGCTGATGATTTTTTTTATCTGATTTAGAATTAGATTATATTGTTTGTAGAGCTCCATTAAAGTTTTGTAGGTTTCCTAACTCGCAGGGCTCACGAGAACCATAGTTAGGGAAGGTTCAATGTGTATGCAAGTTGAACCAGCCAGATGTCCTTTAAGTCTTAGTATATACCTAATCAGTAGGTAGGTTTAGGATTCTGTAGATGATTGTAAGTCTTAATTTTAGCTCTACTTTTCTCAACTAGAAGTAAAGCATTTGTTCTCCATTTTGTACCACAGAGAGCTTACTATGTATAGTGGAAGTATTTACAGTGAACAATCTATTGCCTTATCAAGCTTTATACTTTGGTTTGAAATGGAAACCTCATTCACATAAGGCAAAGAGAGCTTCTTGCATCTGCAGGGATAAAAAAAGTACTCTCAGGTAGAATAACTGTATCTCATATTGCCATTCAAGTTCAGATTAAGAGCCTTGGATAATCTTTGTTAAATAATGCAACAATTGCTACAAACCCAAGGGACCATAATCATGGCAGAATTCATCAGCAAGGATCACCAAATGATGTGAAAGCTGCCAAATGATTATCTCTCCCAGAGCTTGTAAGGGATAATTTGCTTTTTAGACTTTCATATGGACCTGTTCATCTCACTCGACAAAAATATAACCATGTGGTTTGGTGAGTCCTTGTGGTACCCCTGTGATGTTCTGGGTTTTCACACCTTTCATCCTGTCAGCCTGTTTATATATGAGTTTGACAAGGTAAAGTTATTCCAAAACCCGTGCAAGAAGAACACAGGGACATGTTTTACCTCTTAAGAGAACTCTTCTATGTTGTACTTGAATGGTCTTGCTTCCATGATTTTCTGTGTATTTTTTGCTTTTGAGAAATGTTCCCACAGCAATTTGGATGCTTGCAGTCTTTTGGGATCAGTGTTTTGCTTGAGGTGACTTTGACAGGAGTTATATGGGGACTGTTATTTCCTTGACAAACCTTCCCAGAGAATTCATGCTGTGGCTCAGTCTGTAGTCAACCTCATATTGAAGTAGTATGTCAAAGTATACAGCCCCCGTCTGCTTGAAGAACTCTGAGCCTTCTTCCAAGGGAAATCCTTCTTTACAAGGCTGTGACTGCTTGTTTGTCACCTTCATCTCCTCATTGCTCTTATCTCCCAGAGAAGTTAACCCTTAAGAGTCGGGCTAAAAATATGCAACACCCCAGATTGGGCAAACTTTCAGGTCAGCCAATAAAAAAAAAAAAAATCAATGGAAAGAGGAAGAAAATTACTATTTACAAACTCTTGTGGGGCCTCTTTTACATGAGTCATAAATTTTTATCAAGTTACACATTTTTTCGAATAATTTTATTTTGTAAAATTTTATTTATAATAGCTCACACAATATTATAACAGATAAGAACTAAAATCAGTAACAAATTCTGAGTATATTTGAAAATTGTTTACGGAAATTTACCAAGATGGAAGATGCAGTAACATTTTTGGATTATACATTTTTTTAATGTTTCTTTGCAAAATTACAATTATGACTGACATACTATCCTAAAAGATAAGAGCTAAAACCAACAGCAGCCCCTGGGTATATTTATGAGCAAATATATAAAAAGACAGTATGTGAGAGAGAGACTATATAGACTACATGCCCCCTTGAAGTAAAGTACACTGCTGATTCAAGAGACACATAGAATCTGCAAGCTAAGCCAGTCTAAAAGTTGCCATTGGTAAATTTATGGGATATTGAAGTAATGGAACCTCTTTCCTCCTCGATTTCTCCAAATCGAAGGCACGTAATGTTGGTACTCCCAAGGAGATAATCCGTCCACTACTCAAAACCTGTTGTTACTCATATGAGGTTATCCATTCATTAAGGGTTAATACAAGAACTTATATTACAGTCAAAGGCATTTAGGCTGTGCTACCACTGCAGCTCTATTCAAATAAATTTTCACCACTATTTGTCAAGTTGAACATGTTATTTCTCCTCCTAACTCAGGGTTGTCACCTTCATATACATTAGTATGCCTTCTTTTGGTGTTCTGTTGGCCTGCGATGAGGTAATCTGACCACCTCTTTCCTACCTCCAATGAAGTTAGCAGTCTTATGAACTATATAAATCTCTTAAAATGAATATCTGCCCATCTGGGTCACATATTGCAAGCCTGTTAACCTTGTATAATCAGTGGGTTAACAAAATAACAGACTTAGATGCAGTACTGTCCTACCCGAGAACATCACGGCAGGTGAAAAGCTGTTCTCTTCTTAAGTCACCTTTCCACCTTAGATATTGGGCTATGTAAGACATTGGCTTGTCCATTGTAGGAATCCGCTTTCAAAAAGTATATGTATATTAACTACAGACCATTACCATATGCCAAAGTTTTACCTATTCTTATTAATTCAAGAATAAAGATTCATACTGAATGGCAGTTTGAGAAGTGCAGTATCTTAACCTACATGAGGGGAGTCTGTCTCTCAGGTTAAAAAGATGTTTTTCAGTTTGTATTTGCTTGCTTTGAACCAAATTGCAAGTCAGTAGAAGGGAAGGTACATTTTTGTGAAGCAAAATGTAAAATGTTTTAGTTTACTTTTGGAAAGTCTGCATTTTTTATGTTTATGTATGCATATGCATTTGTATTTTTGTACAGTTAAACTTTTATTGTGGCTATATTGTTTAAATTTTCAAACTGAAAGTAAAGCTCTATATGAAGAAAAATTGCATGAATCATAGGAAAAGATAGCATCAGTGCACAGAATATATTCAAAGTGTGCTTTTGCAGATGTATACTCTTAATTCCTATACTATTCATTGTGGCATAGATTATTTAAATCTATACATTCTGGCAAACCTTTCTTGTAATGTATATTAGCAGAAAGTACCCCAAAAAATCAGCGTTTCATTATGAACACCACTTTGTAGCTTATGTTAAGCACATAAGTGTCTAACTGTTATTATTGCACCTTAAGTTACAGTGACCATTAGGCCAAAAGTTGTGAATATCATAGAATCAGATGGATCAATAAACAAATGTATATACAGTATACATTTTGATTCTCTAATATTATTAAGGTTCAGCCATATAGATTTACTACTATTAAGTTTTTGCTTTGTCCATCTTTTCAAATTATGTATCAGTTTTTCAGAATATTTTTTGTATTTAGGTTGTGATGTGTCTCTTATTGAATAATAAAATCATTTATATTTTGCAAGTCTTCAGTTTTGTAGAGACTGAATTTCATTTATTTTGTAAATTAGGTTGATGTGAAACTTCTATCACTGGCAAGGTGCTATCTGTGAATATTTGTCAATGTACAAGATATATTTGAGTAAAATGAGTGGAATGAGAGAAGTCTTTTGTGTTTTAAACTAATGCTGTAGTTTGATTTGCTGGATACTTTTTGTTTACAGTTCCACACAACCCTTGATAGTTTCCCAAGATATATGGAGATTAGAAATGCTGTCTAAACTGTTCATAGTTGTTAGCGGAAAACTGGCCTGGGTCAATTATATATAGTAGTTGTAAGTAGTGTGTTGTTGGCAGGAATTCTTGGTGTAAATCTGGCCTGGGTCATTATATATAAATAGGTAAGAAGTATAGGTATAAGTAGGCTACTGTTGGCAGGTATTCTTGGTCTCCACGAGAGGCAGCAGAGTTTTATGTTAATTTTTTTACTTGCAGCATTTTATCCTACTCTTTTACTGAGTGTTCATGAAGTAAGTGCCATGGGAATAACCTACAAATGGTTACTTTTGTTTTAAACCATCTTCAATATTTGCAGTTTTTTTTTCTTAGGCAATGTATGGCCAATTCATTATTGAATGAGTCAGGGCTTGGTGAAAATGTGTATCTCATTCAAAATTAGGCATGGGTTGTCAAGGTTATTAAAGTCTGTGACCGTGAATAGAAGACATCTCTTATAATAAGTGTGATCCCTGGTCCCTGAGTTCTAGTCTTGAAGATCTAAGAAGTGTTAAATGATGGTTCATATTTTTTTTTCATTGGCGGATGTGTTGTTCTCTTGCTTCTGAGGGAGAATAGTATGAGCTTTCCTTAATTTTGGATGTAGCTGATCCAAATTATGATGAAAATATTGGTAATTAATTGGGGTATGGATATTGCCAGTTCAGAAGAAAGATACAGGACAGGGTAAGAACAGTACAGAGGAGATTGCTGTATTGAATCGTCTTTGAAAGGCACCAATGGAGCTTCCATCCTCCTCAGACTATCCTAACCTCATGAAATCAAGAGAGACTTCTGTTTAGGTAAGGGTCTTTGGTCTGTTAATCATTATTGTTAAGTCTCACAGGAAATTTCCTGACTTCAAAGTCTTATTCTTTACCATATGTGCTTCCAATAACAAGACTTAATTTTGAATAATTTTATTTAGCTAAATATCAGTATTTTATGATTATAAATATAATACATATCAGTATTTTATGATTATAAATATAATACAAAGTGTTTCATGCATGTGCAGTTATCAAATTTTAAGGTACTTAGCATGAGCAATATAGTTTCAAAGTTTTCTTAGGTGAAGTTTTCATATTTCAGGACTTAAACAAAATTCTAAAAATCTGCTCTTCATGACTTCAAACAAATTCTTAAATATGTGCGCAAGTAAAAATCTGATATAGAAGTTATGTTTCAAGCATAACACATCAGTCTGTTCCAATCTTCTGGTTACACTGCTTTTTAATCTCGAAATCAGGAACTGACAATACAGCAGTACAAAAATAACTTTATCATTATACCTGTCTTCTAGTTTAAGGTTTAGGTTTAACACCTAACACAAACGTTTACTATAAAAAGTTCACAGCACTCTTGCATCTTGCATCCAGCCCCTTCCCTTTTGATGCTCTTGATTGGATAGTGATCATCCAGTCACAGGGCTGAAAGCTCGCCAGTCTTGGAAACTGGAGAGTTTCCAGTTCTGTGACTGGCTGATCACTAGCCAATCAGAAGCGTCGTAAGGGACATTCCTGGATACCAGATGAAAGGATGCTGTGAATTTTTTATAGTGATTTGACAAAAATAACATTTAATAAATTAACATGTATAAGCTAAAGAAGGACATATCTCTACAATTTTCCCATTTCTGGAATATACTCTTGCGAGTCTTGTTGACCAGTTTCCTGGCATTTCATAAACTGCTGCTCCCAAATTTCTTGCCATGCCAACTGCAGAAGTCGTATCATCAAAGTCATCTGTTATAATTTGGAAAACCTCGTTCTCCTCTGGAGCCTCCGGAAGGCGCACAGTAATGGAGTCCATTGAAACTCTCCCTACAATGGGGCACAGCTCCCCTGAAAATACAGTTTATACATAATTATATGTCTGCCCTAACCTGTTAATGCTTCCACAATCACATATTTCTTTAGCTGTAACATCTTCAGAAACTGTCTTAGAAGTATTGAGACTTTGTTATTAACCCTGTGGCTATCAAATTAGCATTTCTAAAATTGGTATCTATTCTTACCTGTCTTGACTCTCCGGACTCCCCCAATACCATTGCTTAGTCGTCGACTGAGGCCATCCGACCATCCTGTGGTGAAATTTGCTATCCATTCATGTGATAGAGTTTCATAAAGTCCATCATAGCCTATGGTACGACCAGGTGATAAAAGCTTGTGGTAACTTGGCTGACCTAAAACTGACACTGCAGGCTTAAAACCACACTTGATAAATTTTTCAACCCCTTCTCGATCACTCCCTGTAAAGGAAATTTGAATGTGCTGTATATATAGATATGTGTGTACTGTATAATCTCGAGAAAACAGCAAATTTAATATTGCAGCAATCATCAGATAAACATTGCGGTTGTGGATATGAAATGCAGATCTTCAAAGGGTCAAAAAGCCATGGGATCACGTATAGCATGAGATCGAAGGTACAGTATGTATACCAGAAAACAAGTCTAGATATTCACATGGTAAGGATTTGATTTATACAGAAGCCAAGTAAAGGATTCACAACTCAAGTGCTTGTGTATTATGGGGTGCCATTCCTTGAGATAACACCCAGAAAACTGTAAGGTAGGAGAGTGCCTACCATCTCACTCCATAAAACATGCTTTGCTTGGGACTTTGAGCCCAAAACAGACATCCAAATAGTCTCATCGCATAAATAACATACAAATTTTCTGAGTAGCATCTGTGAGATCCTGCTCATTGGAAAGCAGAAGGCTCAAAATTACATTCAAGGTTACTGATGATGGTGAGAGACCACTCTGCAAACAGGATCTGGAACTTCCTGCTCAAGGCACATTTGCAACCATAGCTTGTGTCCCCATAATGAACTTTGGGACTACTGTTACCTCGTGCTCCTCCACCAAAGTGAAGATCTAAATGTTAGACAGCACAGCATCTCTTGATTGGATTACACCATCCCAGAGATACAAGAGTAACTGCATTGATAAGACATAATCCCAACACTTCAACCCTCCACATAAATAATCCCAAACACTGCGACTTCGAAAGATGCTGCAAAAGTTCAGTTCAGGTGGTGTTTTCTGCAACCACAAGCTCCCTGTTTTAAGATCCAGGATACAAGCTCCTCAAGTTGAAAGCACACAAACATGAAGGTCTCCTGATACAGCAGAAAAAAGGGAACACCTAAATGCACTTTGCCGGCCTCTCTCCACCACCAAGGCTTTTCTGTAGCATAATACCTGTCACTAGTGCTGGATAGTTGCTCCCCAAAGTTTCCAGGCGAGCAAAAGATGGTCCCACTGCTTCCAGAAGCAGTTCCACCTAAAGACAACACTGGAGTAGGAGCTCCAGCATTCTCAAAAGAAAAATTAATCAAAATAAGGCTTCCTCCAATATCATCAGTATATACTACAGAACTCACAGCCATATGAATATCAAGACTGGCAAACAGATCGGACATCATTGCCAACTACAAATAAACAGAAATATAAAAACTAAAGTATATTCATGGATGTTATCTTCTCAAAAAGAGGACTAAAGAAGCTATATATTAACATGAGTAAGTAGATAGGCCATACTAGATTTTCACATGGTCATTTAATGTCAAATCCACATTCAGATCCAATGAAATGTAATACTACTTGCCAAACACCAAAAAAGACTGTCCAACACTTATTAATTGACTGTCCAATTTGGAACCAACGAAGAAGCATTTATTTTCGAAACTACATTAAAAAGCATTCTTGTTGAAGGAAAAATTTTCTTATTTAAATAAGATTGTCATGTTCTTAAATAAAATTGGCTTTCTAAATAAAGTATTTTTTTTCAGGATGAATTCCTGAAAACAAGCCAGAGAAGAGCCTTTATTAGACTTAGAGGTCTGGATAAACTAAACCTTTATATAATAATAATAATTCACCAACATGTTAGAAAAGGCATAGTGTTAACTAAACCTGGACTATTCACCATGCTTAAAGGATGCCTTTTGAGAGGGAACCTTATTTGCTTAAGATTATTTTTGTCACCAAGAACTCAATCCTGTCAATCAAGAATTACACGGCCTTCTCTGTCTAACCTCTTGAAGATGTCTCACTCTAGGGGAGACAAGGCAACCAAATCCCAAATGTAAGGAAGCAAGAACATCTTGCTGATAACCTTGAAATAACCACAGGCTTCTTAGCATGGATGCCATAGCCTTGGATTTTGTAGAACAGTCTGAGGGGACCCCTTTCAAGGAAATGTAGGAAAAGACAAAACCTTCCAGAAAAAGATAATCAACAGAAAAGGAAATTATTTATATATTAGTTATACAAGGTTTGCAGACTGAAGCATATGTACTGAAAAATTGAGGGAATGAATTTGTGAGAATTTGACCCTTCTTGAAAGTGATTTTTCAAGCATAAGGGTAAATGAGGCATTTATTATCATCATTGCAGGCATAATGATTTTTGTATCACAGATTTTGTTACTGCAATAACTTATGTTTCTCAGTCTTGGTAAAATGAGACAAATAGAGGGAGGAAATGTCATCCTAAGTGAATTATCTTCATTTAAAAGTAGTTTATATCAACTTTGTAGAATCAAAACTATTTGTAACATGCTAACTATTGAATTTGCAAAATAACAGGTATTGCCCAATACTACAAATTAATGCTATTGATATAAAACATTACACGATGCATTAAGAAAACTAAACAAACCTGAACATAATCCATTTATGGCACCCCCTGGTCGTATAAAATCCAAGTCAGTGCCAATGCCTTGGACACACCCAGTTGTTGCTGCAACGTGCCGTAGAATGTTCCTACTCCTGCAAAAGAGGGGTAATAAGGCTTACATTATCCAGTAATCATTCATTAAAATTATTTCTGAGAATTAATGAAACTATACTGTAGTTTTAGCTTTCGATCTACCATAAGATCTAAATACTTGGATGAAAATGTTAGTTATTACCCATGATCAACTAAAAGGGTTTACAAAGTCATTACCTGTGATCAGCTTTAACTTGTTGTATAAAGAACACCAGAAACTATTTGACACACAATGGCATACTTCATCTCTTATGCTCTTCACATCTGGAAACTCGCGGGCTCTTATACACATGGAAAATTGTTGTGATTTATAGATATTCTTTAACTCATAGTTATAAGGAATGCGTTCACCTTATCAAGTTTTACTGACAAATGGCCCATCTTATCTTCCAATTTAGTTTTGTTTCAATATTTTACACACACACACACACAGAACCTGTACATATAAAAATTTATACCAAGTAACAAGATATTAGGCATTCTACAGCTGTAGATGTTGCTGCTCTTATTACAAATAGTATACAGTACAGGCGGTCCCCGGGTTACGACGGTTCCGGCTTACGACGTTCCGAGGTTACGACGCTTTTTCTTAAATATTCAATGGAAAAATCCGTCCTGGGTTACGACGCTTGTTCCGAGGTTACGACGCTGACGCTTCCGACGCTCCGAGTTAACGACGCTTTTAAAAAACGCATACTATGATAAAAATCCTTTATAGTTTCGCACAGTATATTAATAAAAAATAAGTTTCTGGTTAGATTACAACAAAAATTTTTGAGATTATGATGATTTTCGACACTTTTTATGTTGTATTTTTCTATGTTTTTTAGTGACGACCTCATATGCGGTAACTTAGTTTCCGCGCGAATGCAATACATACTAGTTTACATATAACAGGTCCAAAAGCGCAAATAATGAAAAAAATCATTGCGTTGTTTCCAGTAATCAATAACAAAACGAAGTTTCTGGTTATGATTACAAACGCAAATTCCAAGTATCCAAAGAGAGACCATTATCCAGTGAATTTGATCAAGAGAGAGAGAGAGAGTAGAGAGAGATAGAAAGGAAGGAAGGAGAGAGAGAGAGAGAGGGCGAGAGAGAGATGCGTTCCTTCGACGCTCCGAGTTAACGACGCTTTTAAAAAAAAACGCAATACTAATGATAAAATCCTTTGTATGTTTTAGCACAGTATATTAATAAAATAAATAGTTTTCTGGTTAGATTACAACAAAAATTTTGAGATTTATGATGATTTTCGACACTTTTTATGTTGTATTTTTCTATGTTTTTTAGTGACGCCTCATATGCGGAAACTAGTTTCCGAGCGAATGAATACATACTAGTTACATATAACAGTCCAAAAGCGCAAATAATGAAAAAAATCATTGCTTGTTTCCAGTAATAATAACAAAACGAAGTTTCTGGTTAGATTACAACGCAAATTCCAACGTATCCAAAGAGAGACATTTTTTTTTTATCCAGTAATTTGATCAGAGAGAGAGAGAGAGAGAGAGAGAGAGGCGTCTTCCGACGCTCCGAGTTAAGGACAGAGAAGTGTTAGTTTCGTTAAACGGCCTCTGACTCATGCCAGTAAATGTTTTGTTGATACTAATAATATAAGCCTATTTAAAGATACGTTTACTTTAATTAGTCTATATGATACGTAAATAGTAATCAACTGTTCTTGTAGCCCTCAATATTTGGCAAAATCGAAGTATCCAAAGAGAGACATTATCCAGTACGTAATTTGATCAGAGAGAGAGAGAGAGAGAGAGAGAGAGAGAGAGAGACGCTTTGGCAACAATGGTCTCGGGGGTTTTTATAGCTTCCTTCTGCTTGATGATCGTGGATATTGTAGAAGGATTTTGACCATACTCGTTTGCCAAATCGACGATACGAACGCCACGTTCATGCTTTGCTATAATTTCATGTTTTGCTTCCATCGAAATCATTTTCTTGGGTTTTTTCTTATCACCTGCTTTGTCTTTAGCTTTGAGACCCATGGTTAATAATAAAATAGACAAAATAACACGAAAAATAGGCGCAAATACAACGAACTAAACAACGACGTGTTAACATGCAGCACCAACAAACAAACAGACTGAACGCCATTTATCGGTCGCCTATACAACTAACACTCATCGCAAAATCGTATCTCAAATATTTCGTTGTATATCAAAGCTTGTATTTTCGCAAATTTTCTGTTATATCTCAAAACATTCGTATATTAGGGCAATCGTATGTCAAGTTTCCAATGTAATTTGATCAGAGAGAGAGAGAGAGAGAGAGAGAGAGAGAGAGAGAGAGAGAGAGAGAGAGAGAGAGAGACGCTTTGGCAACAATGGTCTCGGGGATTGACGTAACGTTTATTTTCTGAACAGATAGGACAGAGAAGTGTTCGTTTCATTAAACGGCCTCTGACTCATGGCAGGAAATGTTTTGTTGATACTAATATATAAGCCTATTTAAAGATACATTTACTTTAATTAGTCTATATGATACGTAAATAGTAATCAGCTGTTCTTGTAGCCCTCAAGATTTTGCAAAATCACTCCAGGTTGTACATAAAACTTCAAGAATG